>NC_134354.1:765049656-765349656 GCF_048569485.1 Anomaloglossus baeobatrachus
CGCGTGTGTGTGTGTGTTTTGGGGGGAGGTGCGCACTCCCAAACGTGCTCCATCCCCCATGCAGCGCACCCCCCATCGTGCTCCATCCCCTATGCTGCGCACCCCCCATCGTGCTCCATCTCCCATGCTGCGCACTCCCAAACGTGCTCCATCCGCCATGCTGCGCACTCCCAAAACGTGCTCCATCCGCCATGCTGCGCACTCCCAAACGTGCTCCATCCGCCATGCTGCGCACTCCCAAACGTGCTCCATCCGCCATACTCCGCACTCCCCATCGTGCTCCATCCCCCATGCAGCGCACTCCCCATCGTGCTCCATCCCCTATGCTGCGCACCCCCTATCGTGCTCCATCTCCCATGCTGCGCACTCCCAAACGTGCTCCACCCGCCATGCTGTGCACTCCCCATCGTGCTCCATCCCCGATGCTGCGCACCCCCCCCCATCATGCTCCATCCCCGATGCTGCGCACCCCCCCCATCGTGCTCCATCCCCCATGCTGCACCAGCATCAGCCTCTCTGCCCCCAGCATCAGCTTCTCTGCCCCCAGCATCAGCCTCTCTCCTCCCAGCATCAGCCTCTCTCCTCCCAGCATCAGCCTCTCTCCTCCCAGCATCAGCCTCTCTCCTCCCAGCATCAGCCTCTCCTCTCTGTCCCCAGCATCAGCCTCTCTCCTCCCAGCCTTCCCCAGCATCAGCCTCTCTCCTCCCAGCCTCCCTCCTCCCACCCTCCCTCAGCATCAGCCTCCCCTCTCCCAGCCTCCCCAAGCATCAGCCTCCCACCAGCATCAGACTCTCTCCTTCCAGCCTCCCCCAGCATCAGCCTCCGCCAGCATCAGCCTCTTTCCTTCCAGCCTCCTCCAGCATCAGCCTCCCTCTCCCAGCCTTCCCCAGGATCAGCCTCTCTCCTCCCAGCCTCCGTCCTCCCAGCCTTCCCCAGCATCAGCTTTCCCCTCCCAGCCTCCCTCAGCATCAGCCTTCCCCAGCATCAGCCTCTCTCCTCCCAGCCTCAGCCTCTCTCCTTCCAGCCTCCCCCAGCATCAGCCTCTCTCCTTCCAGCTTCCCTCAGCATCAGCCTCCCCTTCCCAGCCTTCCCGAGGATCAGCCTCTCTCCTCCCAGCCTCCTTCCTCCCAGCCTCCCCCTCCCAGCCTCCCTCAGCATCAGCCTTCCGCTCCCAGTCTCCCCCAGCATCAGCCTCCCCAAGCATCAGCCTCCACCAGCATCAGCCTCTCTCCTTCCAGCCTCCCCCAGCATCAGCCTCCCCTTCCCAGCCTTCCCCAGGTTCAGCCTCTCTCCTCCCAGCCTCCTTCCTCCCAGCCTCCCCCTCCCAGCCTCCCTCAGCATCAGCCTTCCGCTCCCAGTCTCCCCCAGCATCAGCCTCCCCAAGCATCAGCCTCCACCAGCATCAGCCTCTTTCCTTCCAGCCTCAGCCTCTCTCCTTCCAGCCTCCATCAGCATCAGCCTCTCTCCTCCCAGCCTCCTTCCTCCCAGCCTCCCTCAGCATCAGCCTTCCCCTCCCAGTCTCCCCCAGCATCAGCCTCCCCAAGCATCAGCCTCCACCAGCATTAGCCTCTCTCCTTCCAGCCTCCCCCAGCATCAGCCTCCCCAAGCATCAGCCTCCACCAGCATCAGCCTCCCTCGTCCCAGCCTCCCCCAGCATCAGCCTCCCCCTCCCAGCCTCCCCCAGCATCAGCCTCTCTCCTCCCAGCCTTCCCCATGATCAGCCTCTCTGCTCCCAGCCTCCTCCAGCACGCCGTGCTCCTCTGCCGACACTCACACACCCGATCGCATCCACTCACACACACCCGATCGCATCCACTCACACACACCCGATCGCATCCACTCACACACACCCGATCGCATCCACTCACACACACCCGATCGCATCCACTCACACACACCCGATCGCATCCACTCACACACACCCGATCGCATCCACTCACACACACACAGACACTGACGATATCGCACATACGCGCTGATACTCACAACATCCGGACATACCACATGCCTCTGGCCATGTGATCCTCCGTCAGGTCCTGGAAGATCACAACAGCACAGTATCGAGGCCGAGAAGCAAGCGATATCGCCGGATGCTGTGTGGGTGTGAGGTGTGTGTGAGGTGTGTGTGAGGTGTGTGTGAGGTGTGTGTGAGGTGTGTGTGAGGTGTGTGTGAGGTGTGTGTGAGGTGTGTGTGAGGTGTGTGTGAGAGTGAGTGCGATCTGATGTGTGTGTGTGCTATGTTTGTGCGTGTGGAAGTCCCGCCGCTGCAGGACCTTGATTTACTGGTAACTATGCAAGCATGGTTACCAGCGCAACACGTCCCCCGCTCGCACGGGAGCCAACACCAGCATACGGCGGCGGCGTACGCTGATGTGGGCTCCCGTTGGTGAGGGGGGAAAGGGGGGGGAGTACAGTACTCACCTGGGATTCGTGGCTCCGTGACCGTGTCAGTTCGGGCAATGCAGGGGGGGGGGGGGGGGGCGAGAGCTAACGTCTATTGCGTGAGGCGTGGCGTGGGCGAGTTGCCAATGCCTGCAGGGTGCCGGGGCGAGAGGCCAATCTGTGGGGGGGTGCAGAGCCTGGGCGAGCGGCTGGCCAATCCGTGTGGGGGCGCAGCCGGGGCGAGAGGCCAATCTGTGGGGGGGTGCAGAGCCTGGGCGAGCGGCTGGCCAATCCGTGTGGGGGCGCAGCCGGGGCGAGAGGCCAATCCGTGTGGGGGGGCGGGGCCATGGCGAACCCAGCGGCCAATCAGCTTTGTGTCACCGTAAGGACATGTCACGGTGACACAATGTCACCGTGACACAATTTTGGAGCATGACAGACAGACAGACAGACAGAATAAGGCAATTATATATATATAGATATACACACACACACACACACACACATACACACACAGTATATTCTGTGAACATGTGTGTTTATATTTATTTATATGCATAGATTAGGACTAATTTACACAAAATGAATAAAGAGTGCTACAAAAAAAAAGAAACTAATTAAAAAAAAAACAAATTGAAGTAATGACACAAAGCAGAATTAACTAAAGTATCCAGACTGTTTCTGATGCGAGCAGCCAGTTACTGCCACTGCTCCGAGCACTGCCAGGGAACCTATCCGTGCGTTCGAGCGAACATCTGTCTGAGAATCGACACACAGAATAAAAAATAAAAAAGGAAAAGTATCAAAACCTCGATTCCTACAGACAGCAAAAATATTACACTTGAAAAAATCACGGAATTGTTAAATCTACAACATTCTGCCTGCTATAATACTGCTCCTATGTACAAGAATATAACTACTATAATACTGCCCCTATATACAAGAATATAACTACTATAATACTGCCCCCAATGTACAAGAATATAACTACTATAATACTGCCCCCTATGTACAAGAATATAACTACTATAACACTGCCCCTATGTACAAGAATATAACTACTATAACACTGCCCCTATGTACAAGAATATAACTACTATAATACTGCCCCTATGTACAAGAATATAACTACTATAATACTGCTCCTATGTACAAGAATATAACTACTATAATACTGCCCCTTATGTACAAGAATATAACTACTATAATACTGCCCCTTATGTACAAGAATATAACTACTATAATACTGCCCCCTATATACAAGAATATAACTAATATAATACTGCTCCTATGTACAAGAATATAACTACTATAATACTGCCTCTATGTACAAGAATATAACTACTATAATACTGCTCCTATGTACAAATGTGACGCCCTGGGCAAGCCAGGGGTCACAGGTCACACACCACCACACCCTACACCTCAGTTAGGAACACCAAAGCTAAACTAAAATCCTTGTTGCCTTCCTCCAGAGGCTGATGTTCACACCAGGGGGTGGGCCAGGCGGTTGGCTCCGCCCACCAAGGAGTTCACAGCTCTGGAGGCGGGAAGAACCAGGCAGATAGCTCAGGGAGAGCTTGAGTAAACAGCTAAGATTAGCCCAGGCAGGGCTCAAGGGCAGTCAGCTCAGGGGGAGGAGCTAAGTGGAGGAGTAAACAAGGAGTGAAGTAAAGGAAGTAAAGTGGTAAAGGAGGAAAGCAAGAGTGGTGACAGGAAAGAAAGAGAGTGAAAAGCCTGAAGTTGGTCCAGCTGTGTGCAGGACCGGGTCAGCAAGGTCAGCAACGACGGTGACTGTCCAGAGGGGTGACTGTTCGGGAGTTCCTGGAAGGACCGCGGACGGGTAGTGACCCGGCGGTCTGGAGCAGCGTGCAAAGGACAGTCAGCACCAGGGCAGGGGCCTCTCGGACCCCGGCAACGCTAGGAGTCGCCATAATTTGCCGAATCCGTCAGTGAAGGGGACGTCGATCCCCCAACAACCAAGTCCCGATTGAAGGCAACAGTCCAACCATTAAGGAGGAACACCGCCACCGCCAAGGCACCAGTTCCTCAGGGCCAGCGTCTGCGGGCAAAGTAGAGCTCCTCCGGTCCAGCTTGAAGCCGGGGAGCGGGTTACCGGTGGGAACTCATCGCTACCAACTTAGAAACATCAGGTGCAGGTCAGAGGGACATCACCGTTACCTACTGGGAGAGCAAGTGCAGCCGTCCGTGGGAACCGTCTTTCCAGCCGTGTGGTTTACCGTAAAACTGTGTCAACGTCTCAGGCTGAGTGAGTACCACAGTGCCGCAAGGCACAGCGCTGCCCCCGCGTCCCTGCGCCCACCAGGCCCTGCATCTCCCATCTCATCACCGGGCCCCGGGATCACCAACCCCTACCCACGGAGGGGCAACGCAACACCTGGCTGCTCCGCATCACCATCCCCGGGATCCCCATATTGAGCAGCGGTGGTGAAATCACCACAACCGTGGGTGGCGTCACGGACAATAAACTATCCCCACACCCAACTACCCCCCTTTCACTCACGGGCGAGGAGTGCCGCTCGAGAAACCCCCGGGATCCGGCCCACAGCTCGAGCCACCACTGAGCAGCAGCCGCCGGACCCGAGCAGAAGGGGTGAGCGTAGTGTGCTGACACCCTCCTCCCCGCGACACAAGAATATAACAAATACTGCCCCTATGTACAAGAATATAACTACTATAATACTGCCCCTATGTACAAGAATATAACTACTATAATACTGCTCCTATGTACAAGAATATAACTACTATAATACTGCTCCTATGTACAAGAATATAATTACTATAATACTGCTCCTATGTACAAGAATATAACTACTATAATACTGTCCCTATGTACAAGAATATAACTACTATAATACTGTCCCTATGTACAAGAATATAACTACTATAATACTGCCCCCTATGTACAAGAATATAACTACTATAATACTGCCCCGTATGTACAAGAATATAACTACTATAATACTGCCCCCTATGTACAAGAATATAACTACTATAATACTACCCCCTATGTACAAGAATATAACTAATACTGACCCCTATGTACAAGAATATAACTACTATAATACTGCTCCTATGTACAATATAACGAATACTGACCCCTATGTACAAGAATATAACTACTATAATACTGCTCCTATGTACAATATAACGAATACTGACCCCTATGTACAAGAATATAACTACTATAATACTGCACCCTATGTACAAGAATATTATTACTATAATACTGTCCCTATGTACAAGAATATAACTACTATAATACTGCTCCTATGTACAAGAATATAACTACTATAATACTGCTCCTATGTACAATATAACTAATACTGATCCCTATGTACAAGAATATAACTACTATAATACTGCCCCTATGTACAAGAATATAACTACTATAATACTGCTCCTATGTACAATATAACTAATACTGACCCCAATGTACAAGAATATAACTACTATAATACTGCCCCTATGTACAAGAATATTATTACTATAATACTGTCCCTATGTACAAGAATATAACTACTATAATACTGTCCCTATGTACAAGAATATAACTACTATAATACTGTCCCCTATGTACAAGAATATAACTACTATAATACTGCCCCCATGTACAAGAATATAACTACTATAAAACTACCCCCTATGTACAAGAATATAACTACTATAATACTGCTCCTATGTACAAGAATATAACTACTATAATACTGCCCCCTATGTACAAGAATATAACTACTATAATACTGCTCCTTATGTACAAGAATATATGTATTATACAGAGCCTTGAGAAAGTATTCGACCCCCTTGACTTTTTCAACCTTTTCCCACATTTCAGGCTTCAAACATAAAAGATATAAATGTTAATGTTCTGGTGAAGAATCAACAACAAGTGGACACAATTGTGAAGGTGAATAAAATTTCTTACTTTAAACTTATTTATTTTTTAATAAACTGAATATTGGGGCGTGCAATATTATTCATCCCCTTTACTTTCAGTGCAGCAAACTCCCTCCAGAAGTTGATTGAGGATCTCTGCATGATGCAATGTTGTCCTAAATGACTGATGATGATAAATATAAGCCCCTGTGTGTAATCAAGTCTCCGTATAAATGCACCTGCTCTGTGATAGTCTCACTGTTCTGTTTAAAGCACAGAGAGCATCATGAAGACCAAGGAACACAACAGGCAGGCCCATGATACTGTTGTGGAGAAGTTTAAAGCCGGATTTGGTTAGAAAAAGATTTCCAAAAACTTTAAACATCCCAAGAAGCACTGTGCAAGCCATCATATTGAAATGGAAGGAGTATCATACCACTGCAAATCTACCAAGACCCGGCCGTCCATCCAAACTTTCATCTCAAACAATGATCAGAGATGCAGCCAAGAGGCCCATGATCCCTCTGGATGATCTGCAGAGATCTACAGCTGAGGTGGGAGAGTTTGTCCATAGGACAACAATCAGTCGTACACTGCACAAATCTGGCCTTTATGGAAGAGTGGCAAGAAGAAAGCCATTTCTCAAAGATATCCATAAAAAGTGTTGTTTAAAGTTTGCCACAAGCCACCTGGGAGACACCAAACATGTGGAAGAAGGTGCTCTGGTCAGATGAAACCAAAATCTAACTATTTATGCCCAATGTCAAACAATATGTTTGGTGTAAAAGCAACACAGCTCATCACCCTGAACACACCATCCCCAGTGTCAAACATGGTGGTGGCAGCATCATGGTTTGGGCCTGCTTTTCTTCAGCAGGGACAGGGAAGATGGTAAAAATTGATGGGAAGATGGATGGAGCCAAATACAGAACCATTCTTGAAGAAAACCTGTTGGAGTCTGCAAAAGACCTGAGACTGGGACGGAGATTTGTCTTCCAACAAGACAATGATCCCAAACATAGAGCAATGGAATGGTTCACAAATAAACGTATCCACGTGTTAGAATGGCCAAGACACAGTCCAGACCTGAACCCAATCGAGAATCTGTGGAAAGAGCTGAAAACTGCTGTTCACAAACGCCTCCATCCAACCTCACTCAGCTCCAGCTGTTTACAAAGGAAGAATGGACGAGAATTTCAGCCTCTCAATGTGCAAAACTGATAGACACATACCCCAAGCGACTTGTGCTGTAATCACAGCAAAAGGAGGCGCTACAAAGTATTAACTTAAAGGGGATGAATAATATTGCACGCCCCAATCTTCAGTTATTTTTTATAAAAGTTTAAAATAAGCAATAAATATCGTTCAACTTCACAATTGTGTCCACTTGTTGTTGATTCTTCACCAGAACATTATAATCTTTATCTTTATGTTTGAAGCCTGAAATGTGGGAAAAGGTTGAAAAATTCAAGGGGCTGAATACTTTCTCAAGGCACTGTGTAATAGCTATATTCTTGTACATAGGGGGCAGTATTATAGTGGTTATATTCTTGTACATAGGGGGCAGTATTATAGTAGATATATTCTTGTACATAGGGGGCAGTATTATAGTAGGTATATTCTTGAACATAGGGGGCAGTATTATAGTAGATATATTCTTGTACATAGGGGGCAGTATTATAGTAGTTATATTCTTGTACATAGAGGACAGTATTATAGTAGTTATATTCTTGTACATAGGGGGCAGTATTATAGTGGTTATATTCTTGTACATAGGGGGCAGTATTATAGTAGATATATTCTTGTACATAGGGGGCAGTATTATAGTAGATATATTCTTGTACATAGGGGGCAGTATTATAGTAGATATATTCTTGTACATAGGGGGCAGTATTATAGTAGATATATTCTTGTACATAGGGGGCAGTATTATAGTAGATATATTCTTGTACATAGGAGCAGTATTATAGTAGATATATTCTTGTACATAGGGGGCAGTATTATAGTAGTTATATTCTTGTACATAGGGGGCAGTATTATAGTAGTTATATTCTTGTATATACAGGCAGGGGGGCGAATACTTGCACTGTACATGGTAAAGCTGAGATACGGTATATACTAGGTCACAATCCTTGAGATTCGATACTGAACATTTCATTTTAGGGAGAATTTTTTCATTCTTGGCATATCTGGAATAAACAATTCTCTTGTAAGGGAACAGATAAGCCTCGGTGATTTAATCTCAGTCTCTGAGTGAAAGAAAAAAGAAAAAATACGAGTGGAACATAAGAGCTCGGAGCTTCAGCATCAGAAACAAAAATAAAAATCATGTAGCAGAGCAGAGTGCATTAATGAAAAAGGATTTTTTTTTTCTCTTATTATTACATAGAATTCTTTTATAAAAGACTCACTTCAAAGGAAAAAAATATAACCATCTAATCTGCAGTTTGTGCTGCAACAAATGTATCATCCCAGGTGTAGTATTTTTGATACAATTACTATTGTCACCACCGTTCACAAGTCTAGAGCACATTCCCACAATCGGAGTTTGTTGAGTTTTTGATGCTGGAGAACTTCTGCACCAATTGTGCACCTTGGTTTACTTGGGTTTTTGACTCAAAATTGCAGTATATATCACAGATTATAGTGGTATAAAATCATGTATAACCCTCACTATGTCCTACGAAACGCTATAACCACCCAAAGCCCAATACGCAAACACATAAAATGGCACAATTTTTTTATATATATATATATATATATATATATATATATATATATATATATATATATATATATATATATATATATATATATATATATATATATATATATATATATATATATATATATATATATATACATACATATATACATACATATATACATACACACACACATATACACAGTGCCTACAAGTAGTCTTCAACCCCCTGCAGATTTAGCAGGTTTGATAAGATGCAAATAAGTTAGAGCCTGCAAACTTCAAACAAGAGCAGGATTTATTAACAGATGCATAAATCTTACAAACCAACAAGTTATGTTCCTCAGTTAAATTTTAATAAATTTTCAACATAAAAGTGTGGGTCAATTATTATTCAACCCCTAGGTTTAATATTTTGTGGAATAACCCTTGTTTGCAATTACAGCTAATAATCGTCTTTTATAAGACCTGATCAGGCCGGCACAGGTCTCTGGAGTTATGTTGGCCCACTCCTCCATGCAGATCTTCTCCAAGTTATCTAGGTTCTTTGGGTGTCTCATGTGGACTTTAATCTTGAGCTCCTTCCACAAGTTTTCAATTGGGTTAAGGTCAGGAGACTGACTAGGCCACTGCAACACCTTGATTTTTTCCCTCTTGAACCAGGCCTTGGTTTTCTTGGCTGTGTGCTTTGGGTCGTTGTCTTGTTGGAAGATGAAATGACGACCCATCTTAAGATCCTTGATGGAGGAGCAGAGGTTCTTGGCCAAAATCTCCAGGTAGGCCGTGCTATCCATCTTCCCATGGATGCGGACCAGATGGCCAGGCCCCTTGGCTGAGAAACAGCCCCACAGCATGATGCTGCCACTACCATGCTTGACTGTAGGGATGGTATTCTTGGGGTCGTATGCAGTGCCATCCAGTCTCCAAACGTCACGTGTGTGGTTGGCACCAAAGATCTCGATCTTGGTCTCATCAGACCAGAGAACCTTGAACCAGTCTGTCTCAAAGTCCTCCAAGTGATCATGAGCAAACTGTAGACGAGCCTTGACATGACGCTTTGAAAGTAAAGGTACCTTACGGGCTCGTCTGGAATGGAGACCATTGCGGTGGAGTATGTTACTTATGGTATTGACTGAAACCAATGTCCCCACTGCCATGAGATCTTCCCGGAGCTCCTTCCTTGTTGTCCTTGGGTTAGCCTTGACTCTTCGGACAAGCCTGGCCTCGGCACAGGTGGAAACTTTCAAAGGCTATCAAGGCCGTAGAAGGCTAACAGTAGTTCCATAAGGCTTCCACTTCCGGATGATGCTCCCAACAGTGGAGACAGGTAGGCCCAACTCCTTGGAAAGGGTTTTGTACCCCTTGCCAGCCTTGTGACCCTCCACGATCTTGTCTCTGATGGCCTTGGAATGCTCCTTTGTCTTTCCCATGTTGACCATGTATGAGTGCTGTTCACAAGTTTGGGGAGGGTCTTAATTAGTCAGAAAAGGCTGGAAAAAGAGATAATTAATCCAAACATGTGAAGCTCATTGTTCTTTGTGCCTGAAATACTTCTTAATACTTTAGGGGAACCAAACAGAATTCTGGTGGTTTGAGGGGTTGAATAATAAATGACCCTCTGAATAAACTTTTCACAATTTAAAAAAAAAAAACAAAAAACAAAACCTTTTTTGCTGCATTTCACACTTCCAGGCTGATCTACAGTCCAAATGTCACAATGCCAAGTTAATTCCGAATGTGTAAACCTGCTAAATCTGCAGGGGGTTGAATACTACTTGTAGGCACTGTATATACTGTAATAAATATATATAGTACAGACCAAAAGTTTGGACACACCTTCTCAAGAGTTTTATTTATTTTCATGAATCTAAAAATTGTAGATTCACATTGAAGGCATCAAACAAAACTATGAATTAAAACATGTGGAATGAAATACTTAACAAAAAAAAAGTGTGAAACAACTGAAAATATGTCTTATATTCTAGGTTCTTCAAAGTAGCCACCTTTTGCTTTGATTACTGCTTTGCACACTCTTGGCATTCTCTTGATGAGCTTCAAGAGGTAGTCACCGGAAATGGTTTTCCAACAGTCTTGAAGGAGTTCCCAGAGATGCTTAGCACTTGTTGGCCCTTTTGCCTTCAACTCTGCGGTCCAGCTCACCCCAAACCATCTCGATTGGGTTCAGGTCTGGTGACTGTGGAGGCCAGGTCATCTGGCGTAGCACCCCATCACTCTCCTTCTTAGTCATATAGCCCTTACACAGCCTGGAGGTGTGTTTGGGGTCATTGTCCTGTTGAAAAATAAATGATGGTCCAACTAAACGCAAACGGGATGGAATAGCATGCCGCTGCAAGATGCTGTGGTAGCCATGCTGGTTCTGTATGCCTTCAATTCTGAATAAATCCCCAACAGTGTCACCAGCAAAGCCCCCCCCACACCATCACACCTCCTCCTCCATGCTTCACGGTGGGAACCAGCCATGTAGAGTCCATCCATTCACCTTTTCTACAAAGAAAAACAGCTGTGGAAAAACAAGCGCAATAGGGTCTTACCCCAGTATGTAAGGGGTAGGGATAGGGGAGTAAACCTACTCACCAATTGCAGTTGTGAGAAGCCACAACTACTATAATCGCATGTATCAACCGATCCAGGGCTGCAGCCACCAATATGGTAGATAACAGAGAGCACAAGAGAGAGGTGTTCAATGCCGCGCCAATAGATCACTTCAGAAGATGTTCAGATCAGTGTCACTTTATTGTTATTCAGGTCGACGCGTTTCTGGGGCATCTGCCCCCTTCCTCAGGACCTCCAGAAAAAGAAATAACATCCAATCTGTCCAGTTTAGACAGTGTATACAATATATAGACACAGTGACGTCATAGGAACATCCCTCAAGAAAAAAAACGAGCGGGAAAGAATGCCACGTTGCAGGCTGTGACGTCCTATATACACTTAACATAAAAATACAAAAATTCATCCACATTTAACATATATTAGTAGATAGTGAACATATATTTCCTTATAAAAAGGACACAAACTATTTTTCATATTTGTGCAAAAAAAACACCCTTAGAAAGTGTGCAAAAAACATTTGCCTTCATATGTGAGAGTAAAATATATGTACGTGTAAACCAGTGAATATCCTACTTGTCTCATGCACCGGACAAGTAAGCGATCTCCCAAGACAGGGAGAAGAACCCTCAACCTCATATGTTTATTTCACATCATATGTACTGAAGACACGGCATTATAACCTGCCGCCACCAGTGATTATACATCTTTCACCCGAAAACATGAAAATACAAGTGCTACATTTACTCTAGCTGCACAGCACTTGTATTTTCATGTTTTCGGGTGAAAGATGTATAATCACTGGTGGCGGCAGGTTATAATGCCGTGTCTTCAGTACATATGATGTGAAATAAACATATGAGGTTGAGGGTTCTTCTCCCTGTCTTGGGAGATCGCTTACTTGTCCGGTGCATGAGACAAGTAGGATATTCACTGGTTTACACGTACATATATTTTACTCTCACATATGAAGGCAAATGTTTTTTGCACACTTTCTAAGGGTGTTTTTTTTGCACAAATATGAAAAATAGTTTGTGTCCTTTTTATAAGGAAATATATGTTCACTATCTACTAATATATGTTAAATGTGGATGAATTTTTGTATTTTTATGTTAAGTGTATATAGGACGTCACAGCCTGCAACGTGGCATTCTTTCCCGCTCGTTTTTTTTCTTGAGGGATGTTCCTATGACGTCACTGAGTCTATATATTGTATACACTGTCTAAACTGGACAGATTGGATGTTATTTCTTTTTCTGGAGGTCCTGAGGAAGGGGGCAGATGCCCCAGAAATGCGTCGACCTGAATAACAATAAAGTGACACTGATCTGAACATCTTCTGAAGTGATCTATTGGCGCAGCATTGAACACCTCTCTCTTGTGCTCTCTCTTTTCTACAAAGACACGGTGGTTGGATCCAAAGATCTCATATTTGGACTCATCAGACCAAAGCACAGATTTCCACTGGTCTAATGTCCATTCCTTGTGTTCTTTAGCCCAAACAAGTCTCTTCTGCTTGTTGCCTGTCCTTAACAGTGGTTTCCTAGCAGCTATTTTACCATGAAGGCTGCTGCACAACGTCTCCTCATAACAGTTGTTCTAGAGATGTGTCTGCTGCTAGAACTCTGTGTGGCATTGACCTGGTCTCTAATCTGAGCTGCTGTTAACCTGAGATTTCTGAGGCTGGTGACTCGGATAAACTTATCCTCCGCAGCAGAGGTGGCTCTTGGTCTTCCTTTCCTGGGCAGTCCTCATGTGAGCCAGTTTCTTTGTAGCGTTTGATAGTTTTTGCCACTGCATTTGGGGGCACTTTCAAAGTTTTCCCAATTTTTTGGACTGACTGACCTTCATTTCTTAAAGTAATGATGGCCACTTGTTTTTCTTTACTTAGAATTTGTATTATGGCAAGAAAAAAGCAGCTAACAGTCTATTCATTAGGACTATCAGCTGTGTATACACCAGACTTCTGCACAACACAACTGATGGTCCCAACCCCATTTAGAAGGCAAAAAATCCCACTTATTAAACCTGACAGGGCACACATGTGAAGTGAGAACCATTTCCGGTGACTACCTCTTGAAGCTCATCAAGAGAATGCCAAGAGTGTGCAAAGCAGTAATCAAAGCAAAAGGTGGCTACTTTGAAGAACCTAGAATATAAGACATATTTTCAGTTGTTTCACACTTTTTTTGTTAAGTATTTCATTCCACATGTGGTAATTCATAGTTGTGATGCCTTCAATGTGAATCTACCACTTTCAGGGTCATGAAAATAAAGAATGAGGTGTGTCCAAACGTTTAGTCTGCACCGTATATTTTATATATTAATATATATATATATATATATATATATATATATATATATATATATATATATATATATATAGCTAGAAAGATGCTAAAAGTGCAGCCCGGTTTACTCTGATAGAAAAGAAAAAAAAAAATCTACGTCAGGTCCCCGTGAGGACATTCCTGATGTCACTGCTTAGAGGTGCCACTCTTGCAGAGTGCAGCGTGAGTTGGGAGTGGCTGCAACTCAAAGTCTATGGGATCCTTGTTCTGAGGCTGCATAGACTTTGATCTACATAATCAACGAATGTCGTGGGAACCACTGGACTAGTTTTTTTTGCAGTTTTTTTATTTTTTAAACCAGGGAAAAAGTTGTGGACTGCTATTTCAAAAACTCTTTTTGTGTGTGCCTTTTTCTTTTTATTTCCTGTGCAGTGGCGTAACTAGTGTACGATGGGCGCCGATGCAAAATTTCGACCTGGGTCTTCCAGCAGTACACTGACACTCGGGGTGCGGGATAATTACACCGATATTCGAGGTACAAGATACTGATGCTGACACTTGGCTCATTCCCCCAGCACCTAGCTTTTCCATCTGGAATTCTTCTTTCCATCAGCACCCAGCTTTCCTATGTTCTGATATCCAACTTGTCCTCAGCACGCCACTTCCCCGTGCTCTGCTTTACATTTTTACCTCAGTACTCAGCTTTTCTTTGATATCAGAGCATGGAAAAACTGTACGCTGGGGGAAAGATGTTTAGCAGAGCATGGAAAAGCTGGGTGCTAAGGGAAAGAGCCTTCTTCACCCAGCATTCCCATCCTATGCTTGAATCTTTGTCCCCCATCCTTGTATATATGTCCCCATACTGGTACATATGATACCCATCACGCTGCACACAGTAAAAAAATGTAACAATTATACTCACCTTTCCTCTGCTGCCTGTTGCAGGGTGTTCTTTTCTGATACAGGTTTTTCAACAAGCACTCAAATACCCCTACAGAGAAACACTCTGTAGATACACAATATTACATGCATGGTATACACACACACACATATACGCTACCCACATACACACTGATATATACACTACCCACATACACACTGATATATACACTATACACTACCCACATACACACTGATATATACACTATACACTACCCACATACACACTGATATATACACTATACACTACCCACATACACACTATACACTACCCACATACACACTGATATATACACTACCCACATACACACTGATATATACACTATACACTACCCACATACTCATACACACTGATATATACACACACTATACACTACCCACATACACACTGATATATACACACACACACACACACTATACACTACCCACATACACACTGATATATACACACTATACACTACCCACATACACACTGATATATACACACACTATACACTACCCACATACACACTGATATATACACTACCCACATACACACTGATATATACACACTATACACTACCCACATACACACTGATATATACACACACTATACACTACCCACATACACACTGATATATACACTATACACTACCCACATACACACTGATATATACTATACACTACCCACATACACACTGATATACACTATATTCTGCATACACACTATTACTTGTACTTACCTATGCAGAAGTCAGTCTCCAGGAGCAGCGGGGCCTTCTCATCCCTGCCTCATCATAGGGCAGCAGCCATGACCAGCGAAGTCTCTGGTCTGCAGGATACGGAGGACAGAGCCCAGAGCAGGACTCAGAGCAGAGCTGCCCCTGCCACTGGCTCTACTGTTATAGCTGCCATGTCCTCCTCCCTTTGCTCTCAGTCCCGACAGCTTCTAGTAACAAAAGGGAGGGAGAGGAAGGGGCTGCACTGACCATTCACTTCCCCTGCACCTCACAATGGCGGCTGTACAACCCCCCTCCCCCCGCAGCAGCCATGCAGGCTGGTATGCAGGGTGACAGAGCCCTCCCCAGCCCCACCGCAGGCCCTGCACACTGTGTGACTGCTCTCTCCAGAAATGCCCATGGCTCCTGCATAGACCCTGCAGCAGCTCCAAAAGGAGCAGGAGGTGACAGCATCATCTGCAACTGACACTGGAACAGCCCGTTCTTCTCTGCAGTCACTGGGAGACTGAGTTGTCTACAGTTATTTGGGCCACCTGTGGTATGTCCGCCAGTGGTTCTCTTTAATAGCAGCACACCTGATCACCCAGTAGTTGCAGGAAGCCGGCAGCTGGGCTATCAGTGTGCTGATATTACAGAGAATGCATATATGCACGGCTCTCCACTCCCATAATCCCGTTCACCTCTCAGCACCGTCTTCAGTGGAAAGAGGTGGGCGGGATTATGGGAGTGGGGAGCAGTGAATATGCATTTTTTAAGTAGCCGGCACACTGTCAGCCTTAGAGCTGGCTGCTGCCTCCTGTAACCCCGCAGCGGTGCACTTTGCAGTGTAGGGTCCCGACCGGTCGCTGTGCTGCAATTTAACTGGATGTCCTGTAGCAGGAGCTGAGGTCCGCGGGCCCCCTGAACCCCCGGTGCCCGGTCGCAGTGGCGACCCCTGCGACTGCGATTGTTCCGCCCCTGTTCCAGTGTATTAATGGGGGTATCTGATAGACGATTCTGCATTACTAACCCATGGGCTTGATGGCAGCTGACACTACACAGCTGACATCAACCCCCAAAACCATTACCCCGATTAACACCCCACCAGGGCAAATTGGGAAGAGCAAAGGCAGAGTGTCAGAATTGGAGCATATAATGTTATGTGCCACTTCGGGGGCTGCTATTATTAGGCTGGGAAGGGCCAATAACCATGTACTGATAATACTAGCCCCTAGCTGTCCCACTAGGTACAGGGAAGTACCAAGCAAACTCTGAAAGGGATGGGAAAACCTATGTCTAGGGAAATTGGAGATGACCCCTGACTAAACCTAACTCTGGTCTATGGGATTCCTCACCACTATAGATAGGGTCCAGCACCAGGGATACCTAGGGTCAGGTATCCAGCTCGGATCTTAGTGAACCATCAATCCCACTAAACACTAGAGAAGACACAAGGAAAACACACAAGGGGAAAATGCATGAACTACTTGTCCACAGATGACTCAGGTAGACGTTCAGCAGAGTTTCAGCAACAATACTACAAATGAGAGCAAGCCACCTGTTTGCAACCAGAGCTTGAAAGAACTTAATATCACCAGCACCAGTCCAGGGAAAATGATAGTATTTAAGCACAAGGGGAATACTGATAATCAGCAGCTGGATGGAAGGAGAGCTCCGCTAGGTCCTAAAGGGGAAGAGATGAAACTAACAGGAAAGCTACATATACCAATGAATACTGACAGCAAGAACAATGGAAAGTCAGGGAGCATTTTGCGCAGCCAAACGCTGTGACCTTCTATTGCCAGACACTACAGGACTGTGTCACCCATGACACCAGCTGTCTGCTTTACCTTTGCTGGTTATCAAAAATAAGGGGGATTCCACGCCGGATTTTAAAATTATTTATTAGATTATTAATTATTCATTTGATTAAACCAAGCTAAACGCCCTTTAGTGCCACATGAAAGACTCTAAAAGGTAGCAAGTGGATAATAAAGGTGGGGGGGGGGGATATTATATAATTGCCGGATATCTATCCTATCTAATATATTTCGATCATTTATCTAACTATATATCTTTATATATTTTTGGTGTCTGTATTTACGAGTTTTTGTGTATTGGAAAGTTTTTGCTTTGGGAAACTTTTCTTCAAATAACCTTATTGATACCAGATATATTTTGTTCCGCTTTTTGATGCTTTTAGTGCGTTTTTTTTATAACTTCGGATCATCCGAATTTAATACAAGTCTATGGGGAAATTCTGCGCTGAAAACGGAGCGTGACCACAAGAGAAATGGACACGCCGCGGCTTGGAAAAACGCACCGCAGGACAGTTTAGGCAGCATAAAAAAAAAAAAAAAAAAAAAAAAAAAAAAAAAGGGGGGGCACAGAGGGCAGGGGTTTTCAATTAATCATTATCCCATCCATTCTGTACTGTAAAACTCTGCGTTTTTGACTCGTTGAAAATACGCAGCATCAGAAACGCGAGCGTGTACCCCAACACTTTGTACAGGGATGTATCAGCATGGCGGCTGCTGGGATCAGATACTGACCTGAGCACGCGGCCCCCCCAGCACAGACGGACGGACGGCGGCGTCCTCAGGTGTCCTCCAGGAGGAATGTCAGAGACTTAAAATGCTCCTCGTGCCATTCCCAGGACGCCATCGCTGGAGACGCTGTGCTGCTGAGGTCACAGCCTGGACACTGGACCGGCCCGCCTGGCTCCTGCGCTACATAAAGGGCACTGCCACTTTAAGAAAAATATCTCCCACATGATAAGCTTAGATACACGACTCCGCAGACTATCGCTCACTATATGATTAGATGCACCAGCTCATCAGCACAGCATTGTGATCGGATTAGATACAGTAGCTCAACAGAAAGTATCACACAATATAATTAGATACACCACTCAGACAGTATCTTACATGATGGGATTAGATACACAGCTCAGCAGCCAGTATCACACATGACAGATTAGACACACAGCTCAGCAGTATCACACATGACAAATTAGATACACAGCTCAGCAGTATCACACATGACAAATTAGATACACAGCTCAGCAGTATCACACATGACAAATTAGATACACAGCTCAGCAGTATCACACATGACAGATTAGATACACAGCTCAGCAGCCATTATCACACATGACAGATTAGATACACAGCTCAGCAGCCAGTATCACACATGACAGATTAGATACACAGCTCAGCTGCCAGTATCACACATAATAGGATTAAATACACAGCTCAACAGTATCACACATGATAAATTAGATACACAGCTCAGCAGCCAGTATCACACATGATAAATTAGATACACAGCTCAGCAGCCAGTATCACACATGATAAATTAGATACACAGCTCTGCAGCCAGTATCAGATACTATAATTAGATACATCACTCAGCAGTCAGTATCACACATTATAGGATAAGATACACAGCTCTGCAGTCAGTATCACACGATGGGATTAGCTACAATAGCAGAGCACACTGTACCAAGCGGATTAGATACAGTTTCGCAGCACAGCATTAAACACGTAAGTTTAGATACAGCAGCTCAGTACACACCTATGACAGGTTTTGCTACAGCAGCTCAGACATTATCTTATGCATCTTAATTAGCTATACCGTTCAACAGTACCCCACATTATAGGCTCAAATATAGAAGCTTAGCAAAAAGTATCATGTATAGGATTAGATACACAGATTGACACATGATAGGTGGTTAGATGCACAGCTCAGCAGACAGTACAGCAGATAGCATTAGCTACAAGTATCAAGTGACGGGATTAGATACAGATGTTTAGCAGCACTATATTACACTAGGTGAGCTTAGATACAGCAGCTCAGTAGACACCTTGACAAGCTTAGATACTGCAGCTCAGACATTATGCATAGTAGGATTTGCTATGCAGTGTAACACACAGTATCCCATATGATAGGCTCAGATACAGTGGTTTAGCAAACAGTATCACATATAGGATTAGATACACAGCTTGATACAGAATCCCACATGATAGATTAGATACATAGCTCAGCAGACAGTACAGCAGAGAGGATTAGCAACAATAGCACAGCAGAGAGTTGCCAATGACCGGATTAGATACAGTTGTTTAGCAATTCCGTATTACACTTGATAAGCATAGAGTAGCTCAGTAGACACCATCACCCATGACAGGCTTAGATACAGCTGGTGATACATTTTCATACATTGTAGGATTAGCTATGCCATTCAACAGACCATATCACACATGACTGGATTAGATACACAACTCGTCAAACCATATAAACACAATAGGATTAGATCCACAGGTCAGGATTAGATACACAACTCAGCAAACAGTATCACACATTATGGGAATAGCTTCAACAGAAGAGCAGACATTAACATCATAGGATTAGCCATGATACTCAGATAGGATTAGATACAGGGGCTTAGCGAACCATATCACACATCATAGGATTAGATACAGGGGCTTAGCGAACCATGTCACACATCATAGGATTAGATACAGGGGCTTAGCGAACCATGTCACACATCATAGGATTAGATACAGGGGCTTAGCAAACCATGTCACACATCATAGGATTAGATACAGGGGCTTAGCGAACCATGTCACACATCATAGGATTAGATACAGGGGCTTAGCAAACCATGTCACACATCATAGGATTAGATACAGGGGCTTAGCAAACCATGTCACACATCATAGGATTAGATACAGGGGCTTAGCAAACCTTGTCACACATCATAGGATTAGATACAGTGGCTTAGCAAACCATGTCACACATCATAGGATTAGATACAGTGGCTTAGCAAACCATGTCACACATCATAGGATTAGATACAGGGGCTAAGCAAACCATGTCACACATCATAGGATTAGATACAGGGGCATAGCAAACCATGTCACACATCATAGGATTAGATACAGGGGCTTAGCAAACCATGTCACACATCATAGAATTAGATACAGGGGCTAAGCAAACCATGTCACACATCATAGGATTAGATACAGTGGCTTAGCAAACCATGTCACACATCATAGGATTAGATACAGGGGCTTAGCAAACCATGTCACACATCATAGGATTAGATACAGGGGCTTAGCAAACCATGTCACACATCATAGGATTAGATACAGTGGCTAAGCAAACCATGTCACACATCATAGGATTAGATACAGGGGCTAAGCAAACCATATCACACATCATAGGATTAGATACAGTGGCATAGCAAACCATATCACACATCATAGGATTAGATACAGTGGCATAGCAAACCATATCACACATCATAGGATTAGATACAGTGGCTAAGCAAACCATGTCACACATCATAGGATTAGATACAGTGGCTAAGCAAACCATGTCACACATCATAGGATTAGATACAGGGGCTAAGCAAACCATGTCACACATCATAGGATTAGATACAGGGGCTAAGCAAACCATGTCACACATCATAGGATTAGATACAGGGGCTTAGCTAACCATATCACACATCATAGGATTAGATACAGTGGCATAGCAAACCATATCACACAACATGGGATTATATACAGTTTCACAGAGCACCACATCACACATGAATGAGCTCAGATGTAGCGGCTCAGCAGACTGCAGTTGCTGTATCTAAACCTGATGTGATACAATGTAGTATAGTAATTTGACTGCCTCCTATCCCACCCTGCGCAGACTCCGGAGACGTGGGCAGCGCTGACGGGAAGCCACACAGACTTTCACATTCACCTTGAGATGACAAGTCCCTCTCGAGCTAATGGCTCATTACAATCGCTGATCAATAAGTATCTAACATCTTCTCCGAGGCCCATAAATGTCCCAGACAAACGATCGACAGGCAAATAAAAGAAACGTCTCTGCATGTGACACCCGGAGGGGCTCCGCAGGTCATACACAGAGTCTTTACTGTACAAGCGGTTACCCCCCACATAAGAATATGTGACTTAAAGGGATATCCCGGGAGACCCCACAGACTGTATCTGCAGATGATACATCAATTACCCATAGTTAAAACCTAGTTAAAGGGGTCCTCAAACCATCCCCACTTATTAGAAAGTCTCTGTCAACAAGTAATCCATGAAATCGTGAAGTGTTCAGTTTCCCTGCAGCGCCATCACAGGAGAAATGAAGCATTACACCACATACAATAGGCCATATAAGTAATGCAGGAGAGGACGGGTCCTCCAGGGTAAATAATAAGGGCCGTGTGCTTATTGTAGAGACTTCAGGGAATACATCATAGTCTGTGATCGCAGTGCGCTCGTCTCGCCGCAGGAAACCGGACGCCATCTTTGTTATTACATTAAAAAAAAAAAAATGTAAATGAAAAATTATCCTAACGAGACAATGTGCATACGACTAGTTTAATTTACTCCGCAAACTGTAATTTGCAGAGTGAATTTAATATATTTAATATAATCTTTATGTCGCCTGGCACGGAAGCTGATGGAAGATAAACGCATCTCGCCGCAGACATAAAGAGCCCGACGTCCGGGGCCGGGAGCACAATGATATGTATCTCACTGTACCCAATCTAGCCGAGTGCTGGAGAGGAGCACGCCAGAAACTGCTACAGTGCGACTACAGGGGAAAACACCCCAAACAATACCCAGGTTATACCAGCTGTACATATATAATTATATACAGGAGATGTCCAGGTTATACCGGCTGTACATATATAATTATATACAGGAGATGCCCAGGTTATACCAGCTGTACATATATAATTATATACAGGAGATGCCCAGGTTATACCAGCTGTACATATATAATTATATACAGGAGATGCCCAGGTTATACCAGCTGTACATATATAATTATATACAGGCGAGGCCCAGGTTATACCAGCTGTACATATATAATTATATATAGGAGATGCCCAGGTTATACCAGCTGTACATATATAATTATATACAGGAGATGCCCAGGTTATACCAGCTGTACATATATAATTATATACAGGAGATGTCCAGGTTATACCAGCTGTACATATATAATTATATACAGGAGATGTCCAGGTTATACCGGCTGTACATATATAATTATATATAGGAGATGCCCAGGTTATACCAGCTGTACATATATAATTATATATAGGAGATGCCCAGGTTATACCAGCTGTACATATATAATTATATACAGGAGATGTCCAGGTTATACCAGCTGTACATATATAATTATATACAGGAGATGCCCAGGTTATACCAGCTGTATATATATAATTATATATAGGAGATGCCCAGGTTATACCAGCTGTACATATATAATTATATACAGGAGATGTCCAGGTTATACCAGCTGTACATATATAATTATATACAGGAGATGTCCAGGTTATACCGGCTGTACATATATAATTATATACAGGAGATGCCCAGGTTATACCAGCTGTACATATATAATTATATACAGAAGATGCCCGGGTTATACCAGCTGTACATATATAATTATATACAGAAGATGCCCGGGTTATACCAGCTGTACATATATAATTATATACAGAAGATGCCCAGGTTATACATCTCTGCTGATGCTTTTAGGTGGCCGCACCGTTCCGTCGCTCAGATTCTCGGTATTTGGGGCACACATACATAAATCATTAGGCTCCTTTTCCAGGTCGGCGGTGGTAATTGTATGTTTGCTCTCAGTGGAGCAGGTGCGGAGCAGTCTCCATGACCTTGGCTGAGAGCACTATGGAGATCTCAGGTTCCCTGGACTGGTTCCAGGGCGAGGAGCGGTGGAAGAAGTTGAAAGCCTCCAGCTTCCACCCCGGATGCGAGCAGCTGGTCACCATCCTACAGGTGCTCACTTCCCATCAACTTCAAACACTCAACATCATGATAATTGGATGCAGGAAGAGCGGTCGGCTGAGGTGCGAGGGTCCACGACCCCCGATGCCACAGACGCTCGCAGGGGATAAAGCTTCACATAATTCCCAATTAGCACACTGAGCTCTTGTGCATTTTTGGTAACATTTATTAACAGATGAGCGGCAGCGATCTAAAGAAACAGGGTACACACTAAAAGAAATTAAAAGCAGCGTGTAAAATGGTTTAAAGGGAATGTGTCAGCAGAACACGACCTATTGGTCAAATCAGTGTCACGCAATCCCCAGGAGAGCCAGTGCCGACATAGCTGGAATGGCACCGGCACCAAAGGAGAGTTATTTTACTTGGAGAAAATATGGGGATTGAGAAGGGGTTGTTTGAGTAGTGGATAGCCCCTTTAAGTTGATGTACTGTAGGCGGAGAGGGGGCAGAGCGGAGGGCAGGCGGCGAGACGGCAGAGTGGAGGGAAGGCAGCGAGGGGGCAGAGCGGAGAGCAGAGCGGAGAGCAGGCGGCGAGGGGGCAGAGCGGAGAGCAGGCAACGAGGGGGCAGAGCGGGGAGCAGGTGGCAGAGCGGAGAGCAGGCGGCGAGAGGACAGAGCGGAGAGCAGGCAACGAGGGGGCAGAGCAGAGAGCAGGCGGCGAGGGGGCAGAGCAGAGAGCAGGCGGCGAGGGGGCAGAGCGGAGAGCAGGCGGCGAGGGGGCAGAGCGGAGAGCAGGCGGCAAGGGAGCAGAGCGGAGAGCAGGCGGCGAGGGGGCAGAGCGGAGAGCAGGCGGCGAGGGGGCAGAGCGGAGAGCAGGCAGCGAGGGGGCAGAGCAGAGAGCAGGCGGCGAGGGGGCAGAGCAGAGAGCAGGCGGCGAGGGGGCAGAGCAGAGGGCAGAGCGGAGAGCAGGCGGCGAGGGAGCAGAGCGGAGAGCAGGCGGCGAGGGGGCAGAGCGGAGAGCAGGTGGCGAGGGGGCAGAGCGGAGAGCAGGTGGCGAGGGGGCAGAGCGGAGAGCAGGCGGCGAGGGGGCAGAGCGGAGAGCAGGCGGCGAGGGGGAAGAGCGGAGAGCAGGCGGCGAGGGGGCAGAGTGGAGAGCAGGCGGCGAGGGGGCAGAGCGGAGAGCATAAGTAGTACACAAATTCCCATCTGACAACACTGGTGGAATAAGTCATAGTTCTTTGGGCAACCAAGGAGGAGAGACGAGGCAGTGGCAGCGCAACACTGGACTGTTTCATTAGACCTCCCAGCACCCAGGGCCTTCTGACAGGAAGGAATAGTTTTGGAAGACTGTAAAGGAGTACCTGGCCGACAGTACCAGTGCCCTCCATGATTCCTCTGTGCCGTACAACTATTGTGTACTCAGACTGTACACGTGGCATGAACTGTCCCTCTTCCCCTGTGAGGTGCTGGCCTGCCCTGCCACGAGCGTTTTGTCAGAGCAGGTTTTTAGTGCCTGTCTTCTCAAAAGGAACAAGGCCTAGATTGGTCTTCTCAACCCCACCGGATGACAGCAGCCGAATATAAAGCCAATTCAAATGTTACTTTTTTTTTCTGGTGGCGGCGGCGAGGGGCAAGAGACGAGGCGAGGCGGCGAGGGGCAGACCCGAGGCGAGGCGGCGAGGGGCAGACCCGGAGGCGAGGCGGCTAGGGGCAGACCCGGAGGCGAGGCGGTTAGGGGCAGACCCGGAGGCGAGGCGGTTAGGGGCAGACCCGGAGGCAAGGCGGTTAGGGGCAGACCCGGAGGCAAGGCGGTTAGGGGCAGACCCGGAGGCGAGGCGGTTAGGGGCAGACCCGGAGGCGAGGCGGCTGGGGGCAGACCCGGAGGCGAGGCGGCGAGCGGCAGACCCGGAGGCGAGGCGGCGAGGGGCAGACCCGGAGGCGAGGCGGCGAGGGGCAGACCCGGAGGCGAGGCGGTTAGGGGCAGACCCGGAGGCGAGGCGGCTAGGAGCAGACCCGGAGGCGAGGCGGCTAGGGGCAGTCCCGGAGGCGAGGCGGCTAGGGGCAGACCCGGAGGCGAGGCGGCTAGGGGCAGTCCCGGAGGCGAGGCGGCTAGGGGCAGACCCGGAGGCGAGGCGGCTAGAGGCAGACATGAGGCGAGGCAGCTATGGGCAGACCCGAGGCGAGGCGGAGAGGGGCAGACCAGAGTCGAGGCGGCGAGGGGCAGACCTCAGGCGAGGCGGAGAGGGGCAGACCCGAGGCGGAGAGGGGCAGACCTGAGGCGAGGCGGTGAGGGGGGGAGAGCCAAACTTACTTGCCACCTTTCCCCCACATAAATGTATTAGGCTATGGGAAATTGTAAGAAACAAAACAAAAGAAAACAAATAATTCAACAAGAAAAACAAACAATTCAACAAAGTTTAAACTATTTATTCCCGGTTCTTCTCACAGCTGAGGGTTTGGCGCAGTTGTACCCAGCCCTGCAATCCTCCAATTGGAGCACAGACTATGGGCCTGATACATTATATCTCCACTGATCGCTTGTTACAATGTATCAGTCTCGAATCTGCTACATTATGAATCTAAACACAACCTGGACATCGGTAGATGGCCAATTAGAGGAGTGACAAGGATAATAGTAAAATATCAATCTTTATTTATTTTCATTAAAACACTAAAATATAGCATAAAGGTACCGTCAGTAAATAGAGAGACACAGGCAGTTAATATATTAAGTCCCAATAAATAATCAAAAGAATTTTAGAATCTGGGAGAGGGGCAGACCCGAGGCGAGGCGATAGCTTTTTCGAGGATCTGGTGTCTATGGGATCTAGAGGGGGTGACCTGGGTAGGCTTCTTGCCCAAGTCAAGAGCAAGTGGATATATAGGCTGGGCACTTTGACTCCTAATGGTCTTAATGAAAATATGGGGTTTTCAGCTTTCTAATGACATCATTGTGGTTTGTTCCGGTGGGGCATGTTGTCCTGGATCCATATTGATATTTTTTTGGTATATCTCTTTATATGCATCCCTACATTGACATGTCTGGTTTTAGTTGGGTGTTTGTGGTGGGTTGTGTAAAAACGCTCCTCGAAAAAGCTATTGCGAAACACGTGTCGGAGTGTGGGGGTCGCAGCAGTTCATCAGTCCCCAGGTGATGTAATCTGAATGACTATTACACTGTCCTGTTTGCCTTCTCCATACTGTGAATGGTTAATGACTTGTGCTTTCCTTCTGCGGTTCTTACACATTTACTAGGCGTTTATGCCCTTTTTCCTGTGTAAGGAACCCCACATCCATATACTCCTTTTTATTCACTTATTTCCGTATTATGGGCATGTTATTTTGGATGGGGTACTAATCAGTAAAAATTAACTATTTTTTGATGCATTACTAGTAATGCAGATAGAACCACAGAATCGCACTTGTCTTTAATGAATGGTCCTTTTGGCTCAGGGTTAATATACATTCACCTGGTGTCTTTGATGTGTATATCCCAGATTCTAAAATTCTTTTGATTATTTATTGGGACTTAATATATTAACTGCCTGTGTCTCTCTATTTACTGACGGTACCTTTATGCTATATTTTAGTGTTTTAATGAAAATAAATAAAGATTGATACTTTACTATTATCCTTGTCACTCCTCTAATTGGCCATCTACCGATGTCCAGGTTGTGTTTAGATTCATAATGTAGCAGATTCCAGACTGATACATTGTAACAAGCGATCAGTGGAGATATAATGTATCAGGCCCATAGTCTGTGCTCCAATTGGAGGATTGCAGGGCTGGGTACAACTGCGCCAAACCCTCAGCTGTGAGAAGAACCAGGAATAAATACTTTAAACTTTGTTGAATTGTTTGTTTTTCTTGTTGAATTATTTGTTTTCTTTTGTTTTGTTTCTTACAATTTCCCTGGTTGGTTGGAGTGCTATGTGCTAATATATCTGGACATGTGGTTGCTAATTACATTATGAATCTGTATCACACCGCAGTCTTAGATGCACTGCTCTGGCATACAGTAATACACCGCAGTCTTAGATGCACTGCTCTGGCATTCAGTATCACACCGCTGTCTTAGATGCACTGCTCTGGCATTCAGTATCACACCGCAGTCTTAGATGCACTGCTCTGGCATTCAGTAATACACCGCAGTCTTAGATGCACTGCTCTGGCATTCAGTATCACACCGCTGTCTTAGATGCACTGCTCTGGCATTCAGTATCACACCGCAGTCTTAGATGCACTGCTCTGGCATTCAGTAATACACCGCAGTCTTAGATGCACTGCTCT
The DNA here is from genome assembly GCF_048569485.1 of Anomaloglossus baeobatrachus. NCBI lineage: Eukaryota > Metazoa > Chordata > Amphibia > Anura > Aromobatidae > Anomaloglossus > Anomaloglossus baeobatrachus. Next base: position 765,077,211 of record NC_134354.1, read on the forward strand.
GGCATTCAGTAATACACCGCAGTCTTAGATGCACTGCTCTGGCAATCAGTAATACACCGCAGTCTTAGATGCACTGCTCTGGCATACAGTATCACACCGCTGTCTTAGATGCACTGCTCTGGCATTCAGTATCACACCGCAGTCTTAGATGCACTGCTCTGGCATTCAGTAATACACCGCAGTCTTAGATGCACTGCTCTGGCATTCAGTATCACACCGCTGTCTTAGATGCACTGCTCTGGCATTCAGTATCACACCGCAGTCTTAGATGCACTGCTCTGGCATTCAGTAATACACCGCAGTCTTAGATGCACTGCTCTGGCATTCAGTATCACACCACAGTCTTAGATGCACTGCTCTGGCATTCAGTAATACACCGCAGTCTTAGATGCACTGCTCTGGCAATCAGTAATACACCGCAGTCTTAGATGCACTGCTCTGGCATTCAGTAATACACCGCAGTCTTAGATGCACTGCTCTGGCAATCAGTAATACACCGCAGTCTTAGATGCACTGCTCTGGCATTCAGTAATACACCGCAGTCTTGGATGCACTGCTCTGGCATTCAGTAATACACCGCAGTCTTAGATGCACTGCTCTGGCATTCAGTAATACACCGCAGTCTTAGATGCACTGCTCTGGCATTCAGTAATACACCGCAGTCTTAGATGCACTGCTCTGGCATTCAGTAATACACCGCAGTCTTGGATGCACTGCTCTGGCATTCAGTAATACACCGCAGTCTTAGATGCACTGCTCTGGCATTCAGTAATACACCGCAGTCTTAGATGCACTGCTCTGGCATTCAGTTATACACCGCAGTCTTAGATGCACTGCTCTGGCATTCAGTAATACACCGCTGTCTTAGATACACTGCTCTGGCAATCAGTAATACACCGCAGTCTTAGATGCACTGCTCTGGCATTCAGTAATACACCGCAGTCTTAGATGCACTGCTCTGGCATTCAGTAATACACCGCAGTCTTGGATGCACTGCTCTGGCATTCAGTAATACACCGCAGTCTTAGATGCACTGCTCTGGCATTCAGTAATACACCGCAGTCTTAGATGCACTGCTCTGGCATTCAGTTATACACCGCAGTCTTAGATGCACTGCTCTGGCATTCAGTAATACACCGCTGTCTTAGATACACTGCTCTGGCAATCAGTAATACACCGCAGTCTTAGATGCACTGCTCTGGCATTCAGTAATACACCGCAGTCTTAGATGCACTGCTCTGGCATTCAGTAATACACCGCAGTCTTAGATGCACTGCTCTGGCAATCAGTAATACACCGCAGTCTTAGATGCACTGCTCTGGCAATCAGTAATACACCGCAGTCTTAGATGCACTGCTCTGGCATTCAGTATCACACCACAGTCTTAGATGCACTGCTCTGGCATTCAGTAATACACCGCAGTCTTAGATGCACTGCTCTGGCAATCAGTAATACACCGCAGTCTTAGATGCACTGCTCTGGCATTCAGTATCACACCACAGTCTTAGATGCACTGCTCTGGCATTCAGTAATACACCGCAGTCTTAGATGCACTGCTCTGGCATTCAGTTATACACCGCAGTCTTAGATGCACTGCTCTGGCATTCAGTAATACACCGCTGTCTTAGATACACTGCTCTGGCAATCAGTAATACACCGCAGTCTTAGATGCACTGCTCTGGCATTCAGTAATACACCGCAGTCTTAGATGCACTGCTCTGGCATTCAGTAATACACCGCAGTCTTAGATGCACTGCTCTGGCAATCAGTAATACACCGCAGTCTTAGATGCACTGCTCTGGCATTCAGTATCACACCGCAGTCTTAGATGCACTGCTCTGGCATTCAGTAATACACCGCAGTCTTAGATGCACTGCTCTGGCATTCAGTTATACACCGCAGTCTTAGATGCACTGCTCTGGCATTCAGTAATACACCGCTGTCTTAGATACACTGCTCTGGCAATCAGTAATACACCGCAGTCTTAGATGCACTGCTCTGGCATTCAGTAATACACCGCAGTCTTAGATGCACTGCTCTGGCATTCAGTAATACACCGCAGTCTTAGATGCACTGCTCTGGCAATCAGTAATACACCGCAGTCTTAGATGCACTGCTCTGGCAATCAGTAATACACCGCAGTCTTAGATGCACTGCTCTGGCATTCAGTAATACACCGCAGTCTTAGATGCACTGCTCTGGCATTCAGTAATACACCGCAGTCTTAGATGCACTGCTCTGGCATTCAGTAATACACCGCAGTCTTAGATGCACTGCTCTGGCATTCAGTAATACACCGCAGTCTTAGATGCACTGCTCTGGCATTCAGTAATACACCGCAGTCTTAGATGCACTGCTCTGGCATTCAGTAATACACCGCAGTCTTAGATGCACTGCTCTGGCAATCAGTAATACACCGCAGTCTTAGATGCACTGCTCTGGCAATCAGTAATACACCGCAGTCTTAGATGCACTGCTCTGGCAATCAGTAATACACCGCAGTCTTAGATGCACTGCTCTGGCAATCAGTAATACACCGCCGTCTTAGATGCACTGCTCTGGCATTCAGTATCACAGCCATACGAAAAATCAGGACAAAGTTCAAAGACAAAAGCGAATTCCCCTGAACTTTTGCCCAATGGACTGAGGATCAAAAGGATGTGAGCGTCACTCCAGAAATAGCTGCTGGAGTCATACGAGTCCTCGGCGGAGCCCGGCCAACTCTGTGCCTCACCCAGAAATCATCTATGTAATGGGACAACTCTCACTAAAAGGGGTGTCCAGGAGGGGCACAACAACACTGCTGCTGCCAGAAACAGCGCCACCTCTGTGTACTGGTCATTTGTGGCATTGCAGCTCAGTCTCTCCAATGGAGCTGAACTCCAACACTAAAAGCAAACCATATCCAACAATGGCTTGAGAAAGCAGAAGATTTTTTTTTCTTCCATAATCAAAGACAATCCAGGACCACATACTCCAGCAATATGGAGACCAACAAATACCACCATACAGTGACCAAGTAATACCACCAGAGTGCTCAAATAATACCATCACACATGATTAACAACGTCATGCAGTGCTCAAGTACCAACATACCGTCCGCAATACCAAACAGATCTCAACTAATGCCATCATACAGTGACCAGCACCACCATATAGTGTCCAAATACAATCAAGTAACTGACTAATAATAATAATAATAATAATAATAATAATAATAATAATAATAATATTTATTTATATAGCGCATTACATACATTGGTCACTAATGTCGCCATATAGTGACCAAATACTACCGCCATACATTACTCAAATTAGAACTCCACACATAACATTATATAGTGTGTGTTATTTGAATATCTCAGGATCTAAAAGACTTTACAAGCCTTGTCTGCCTAGCTACACTGCATTTAAAAAGTCTACACACCCCTGATAAAATGCCAGGTTTTGTCATGTAAAAAAAAAAAAAAATCCTACCAAGAAGAATAATTTCAGAACTCCTTCCACCTTTAAGGTCTCCCATAATCTGTACAGATCCATTGCTAATTAAAATGTAATTAACAACTAACAACTATAATAATGTAGTTGAATAAATGTTAACACCCTCTTATAATCAGGGCTGTGGTTGTGTTCAGAATTATCCAATCACATTCACATTATGATTAACCCCATAGAAAGGTTTCATTTTCTTAATTGCATTTCATAAACAGCTGACAACAGAGCAAAGGGATCTCATTGTTGAAAATTATCAGCCAGAGGAAGGTACAAACATTTTTTTCCAAGGCATTACATCTATCATGGACCCTGAAGCTGTCATCAAGAAGTAGCCTATATTTGGCTCCATTGTCACATCTCCTAGACCTGGACATCCCTCAAACATAGATAACAGGATGAGCAGAAAATTGTTAATGGAGGCTGCCAACAGCAACACTAAAGGAGCTGCGGGAATTTCTGGTAAGTACTTGTAGTCTACTGTGACAACAATCTCCTGTATTCTTCGTAGGTCTTGTCTGCGGTGTAGGGTGACAAGGTGGAAGCCTTTTCTTACCAAGAAAAACATTCAAGCCTGGCTAGGTTTTGCCAACACCTACATCAAGTCTGGCAAATGTGTGAGAGGAAAAGGCGTTCTGGTCTGATGAAGTCAAGATTCCAATTATATAACTAATATAATATTGCCCCCTATGTACAAGAATATAACTACTATAATACTGCCCCTATGTACAAGAATATAACTACTATAATACTGCCCTCTATGTACAAGAATATAACTACTATAATACTGCCCCTATGTACAAGAATATAACTACTATAATACTGCTACTATGTACAAGAATATAACTACTATAATACTGCTCCCTATGTACAAGAATATAACTACTATAATACTGCTCCTATGTACAAGAATATAACTACTATAATACTGCCCCCTATGTACAAGAATATAACTACTATAATACTGCCCCTATGTACAAGAATATAACTACTATAATACTGCCCTCTATGTACAAGAATATAACTACTATAATACTGCCCCTATGTACAAGAATATAACTACTATAATACTGCCCCTATGTACAAGAATACAACTACTATAATACTGCTCCTATGTACAAGAATATAACTACTATAATACTGCTCCTATGTACAAGAATATAACTACTATAATACTGCCTCTATGTACAAGAATATAACTACTATAATACTGCTCCTATGTACAGGAATATAACTACTATAATACTGCTCCTATGTACAAGAATATAACTACTATAATACTGCCCCTATGTACAAGAATATAACTACTATAATACTGCCCCTATGTACAAGAATATAACTACTATAATACTGCCCCTATGTACAAGAATATAACTACTATAATACTGCCCCTATGTACAAGAATATAACTACTATAATACTGCCCCTATGTTCAAGAATATAACTACTATAATACTGCCCCTATGTACAAGAATATAACTACTATAATACTGCCCCTATGTACAAGAATATAACTACTATAATACTGCCCCTATGTACAAGAATATAACTACTATAATACTGCCCCTATGTACAAGAATATAACTACTATAATACTGCTCCTATGTTCAAGAATATAACTACTATAATACTGCCCCTATGTACAAGAATATAACTACTATAATACTGCCCCCTAGGTACAAGAATATAACTACTATAATACTGCCCCCTAGGTACAAGAATATAACTACTAGTGCAAACCCAACACTGTGCATTTCCAGAAGAACACCATACCCACAGTGAGGCATGGTGGAGGCAGCATTGTGCTTTGGAGCTCTTCTTCAGCAGCTGGAACTGGGGCTTTAGTCAGGTGGAGAAAATTATGAACAGGTACAAACAAGTCAATTTTGTATCAAAACCTTCAGTCCTCGACTAAAAGTGAAGACAAAATTTCACTTTTGAGCATGACAACCATGGCCTTGGAATCAACACAAGAATGGCTTCACCAGAAGAAGATGAAGCTTTTAGAATGGTCCAGACCGGAATCTAATTGAGGATCGTTGGTGACCTGAAGAGGGCGCTGTACACAGGAGCAGTACAGGTCTCATTCCTCAAAGGATGTATAAGAACGTCCAAGTAGATGGCGTGACCTTTAGTTTGATCCTGTAATGGCCATAACTAGTGTCAGCCCAAAAGGGGCCCATTGATAAATCCCACTGCTGCGTCTGGCACAGTCGCTCTGCTACACAGGACCCCATATAAATAGTGAATTCATTGCGAGGCATAAGGTGCCTCAAGCCTCAGGGACCTGTCATGACGCTGACAATATGGCGTCCTGTGATGTCTGGAGGAAACGGAGAGTCTAACGAGGAAGCGAACCCTTCACCTGTATACAAGGAGATGTCACATCCAATCATCCGAGCGGCTCGTACAGCACAGATTAACACATTTGGCGCAGTGCCTCGTTCTCAACAAACTGTGCCAAAAGACATCCTTCAGAGCCACTCCGACTAATGAGGCTCCATCCAAATTCATCAAAGCCTCAGGGTAAATCACAGAACCTCGTTCTGACAGTTCAGTCTGGGAAGCCAAATAAGGCGCGGGTATCATTTATATTACATAATATATATTGTGTATGTACACACACATATGTGACGCCCTGGACCAGCCAGGGGTCACAGGTAATGACATCACCACACCCTACACCCCGGTTAGGTACACCTAAGCTAAACCAAAAAATCCTTGTTGCCTTCCCCAGGGGCTGATGTCTACACCAGGGGGTGGAGCCAGGCAGTTGGTCTCCACCCACCAAGGAGTTCACAGTCCTGGAGGAGGGAAAACTGGCAGATAAGTTTTGGAGGAGGAAGAGAAAGGAGTTAGAGTGAAGCTAGGAAAGTAGTAAAAGAGGAGCCTGAAGTTAGTCCGGGTGTGTGCCCCGGACGGAGACAGCAAGGTTAGCAGACGGCGGTGACTGTCTGCAGGAGTGGCCTATCGGAGTTGCCGTAAGGACCGTGGACGGGTGGTGGCCCGGCGGTACCGGAGCGGTATACAAGGAGAAGCCAGCACCATTGGCAGGGGCCTTTCGGATCCCGGCAAGTCTAGGAGTCGCCGTGAATTTGCCAAATCCGTCAGTGAAGGGGACCTCCGGGTCTCTAAACAACTAAGTCCCGATTGAAGGCAACAGTCCAACCGTATGAGAGAGACACCGCCACCGCCAGGGCACCAGTTTCTCAGGGCCAGCACCTGCGGGCAAAGAGGGGCTCCTCCGGCCCATATCCAAGTCGGGGAGCGGGTTACCGGTGGGAACCCATCGCAACCAACAGAAGTACTAGGTGCAGGGAAAGAGACAGTCACCGTTAACTACCGGGGAAAAGCAACAGCAGCCGTCCGTGGGAATCGTCTTTCCAGCCGTGTGTTTTACCGAGAACTGTGTCACCGTCTCAGGCTGAGTGAGTACCACTCGCGCTGCCCTCGCGACCCTACACCTCACCAGGCCCCGCACCCGGCCTGCCATCCATCCCTACCCCATCACTGGGCCCCGGGACAATCAATCCCTACCCACGGAGGGGAGAAATAACAACAAAGCTGCTCCCTGTCACCGCTCCCGGGATCCCCATACAGAGCAGCGGTGGTGTCCACACAATCACCACAACCGTGGGTGGCGTCACGGACAATAAATCCCCAAAACCAATCCCCCTTTTCACTCACGGGCGAGGAGCGCCGCTCGAGTCCCCGGGATCCGGCACATCGCTCGAGCCACCGAGCAGCAGAGGCCGCAGCAGCAGCGGCAGCCGGACCCGAGCAGAGGGAGAGTGCAGCGTCCCCTCCTCCGCCCGCGACAACTTGGCGTCACGAACAGGATCTTACCGCTCTGCTGTCTGGTGGAGGTGCGCCTTGTTACCACCGGAGGTGTCCGGCCGAAAAATTACAGAAGCCGCCATATTTGGCGCGAAAAGTTCCCGCTCGAGTGTCCCCCTCGAGTAGTGGAGGCGCGAAAGCCAAAATACCACCCCGATAGAGGAGGAGCCGGAAAAAAGGCTAAGGGGGACGAAATGGCGACTGGTCGCTTGTAGCCGCGGCTATAAAAGCAGGGACGCCAGGACTCTGCAGCCATCTTGTTCCTGGGAGAGGCCGCCAGCAACATGTGGATGCCGTCCCGAAGCACCGTAGCCCCCGCGCCTGGAACCGCGGCATGGGTGGAGATCCGGACCGCGCAGCTCTACCAGAGGCTGCAGGTCAAAATGCAGCTCCTCATGGAGGAGTGGGAGACCGACATGGCGGAGGTCATAGCGGCCGTCCGGAGACGCGAGGAGGAAGCTGCGGAAGGGAGGGTGACTGACCCACGCCCCGATGCCCTTGAAGGGCCGGTCATCGCGGCTGCGGGACCCGGTCTAAACCCTCTCACCCTGCTGCCTCCCTCGCCACCCGTCCCGGAAGCCGTGACCCCGCCACTAGGCCCGCTGCCACCGCAACCGGTAGCGATACCCAGCATGCCCGCCCCGGCGGGCCGACCTGTAGCCGGAGCCCGTAGTCGACCGGAGGTGCTCCCTTGGAAAGCTCCGAAGCCGGAACCGGAGGCGTCCCCCGAGAAGTTCCCCGAGCCGGAGCCGATAGCCCGCTCTGTGCCGAAGGCCCAGCAGAGGAAAGCCCCTGTGACCATCCCCCACACCTCGGCTGAGGTTGCGCCGGGTTGCCGCTGCAAGGCGGCGTCCAAGGCCAAGTCACCGCGGGACCTGCCGCCCAGATCACTTACAGTGGGCAGTGTCCAACAGGTCTCGCGGGGCCCGACCCGTGCGCCGGAGCTCGCAGCAGCGCCGTACTGGGACAGGGAGCCGGTACCGTTGGGCCTGGAAATCGAGGAGAGGGAAAGGAAGAAGGCGGAGTTGGTGGCCTGTGCAATCCGGGAAAAAGAGAATCTCCGTCAGGCAACTTTTCGTGTCCGGGGCCCGCTGTACGAGGGGCAGGTGAGGCGGTTTGATGTCCGCCGGGGCTATGGATTCATTTATGAACCGGGCCTGGAGGCCGAAGTGTTCATAGCCCGGCGGGATGTGAATGCTCACCTGCCAGAAGAACACTCAGGCCGCAACCTGATGCCAGGGGACCTTGTACAATACACCCGGCACTGCGGGGAGAGGGGGTGGTTTGCGCTGGATGCGAAGCTGAGGGGCAGCCAGGAGGCCCGTGTGAGCACCGCGCCCCTTCCCCAAAGTGATGCCGAGGACTCTGAGTAGGGCAGCGGAGCACCGTTGTCACCGTCCCCGTTGGGACCACCAGTGTGCAGTTTTGAAAGTTTAAAAAGGAAAATGAGTGATCAACCGAAGTTAACCTGATTGTCTACACTGCTGATTAAACCGGTTGTTGCCGGCACCGTTGTCCCCGTGGGGACCGTTTAAAGTTGCGTAAGGGACTCCTTACGAACAAGCCCGTGAACTTGCAGGGCAACCACAAACTTGTGGAATGTAAATAATGTTGTTGTTGCAGCTTCCACCGTTGCCGCCTCCGGAGAGGCAGATTGGAGGGAGGGCCCGCAGTGGAGCAGGCTGGGGCCCAGCCACCACAGGAACCGGTGGCTACCCTCTGGGGGTTCCAGGGGCTCCCCATGGACGTGGGTCCCCTGGAAAGGACAGATCCCGCTCGGGTAACTTGGTGCAGGACTGGGGTCAAGGGGTGCTGGCTGTTTTCTTAGGGGCAGCATCAGGGCCAGGTTACTTGGGTGGGTGAGAGCGGAAGCCGTAACTGTTTAAAACCGTTTGCAACGTTTAAGGAAAGTGCCTCCCGTTGTGGGATGATGTTCTTCTACTTGTATGTGTTTTTATCTTTTACAGTTTAAAAGAAAAATAAAACCGGTGTTGGACGGGCAGCCCACGGACGGTCTGCATTTTGCTAAGGGGGAATGTGACGCCCTGGACCAGCGAGGGGTCACAGGTAATGACACCACACCCTACACCCCGGTTAGGTACACCTAAGCTAAACCAGAAATCCTTGTTGCCTTCCCCAGGGGCTGATGTCCACACCAGGGGGTGGAGCCAGGCTGTTGGTCTCCACCCACCAAGGAGTTCACAGTCCTGGAGGAGGGAAAACTGGCAGATAAGTTTTGGAGGAGGAAGAGAAAGGAGTTAGAGTGAAGCTAGGAAAGTAGTAAAAGAGGAGCCTGAAGTTAGTCCGGGTGTGTGCCCCGGGCTGAGACAGGAAGGTTAGCAGACGGCGGTGACCTGTTATATTATTGTACATAGGAGCAGTATTAAAGTAGTTATATTCTTGTACATAGGGGCAATATTATAGTAGTTATATTCTTGTACATAGGGGCAGTATTATAGTAGTTATATTCTTGTTTATAGGGGCAGTATTATAGTAGATATATTCTTGTACATAGGGAGCAGTATTATAGTAGTTATTTTCTTGTACATAGGGGGCAGTATAATAGTAGTTATATTCTTGTACATAGGGGGCAGTATTATAGTAGTTATATTCTTGTACATAGGGGGCAGTATTATAGTAGTTATATTCTTGTACATAGGGGGCAGTATTATAGTAGTTATATTCTTGTACATAGGGGGCAGTATTATAGTAGTTATATTCTTGTACATAGGAGCAGTATTATAGTAGTTATATTCTTGTACATAGGGGACAGTATTATAGTAGTTATATTCTTGTACATAGGGGCAGTCTTATAGTAGTTATATTCTTGTATATAGGGAGCAGTATTATAGTAGTTATATTCTTGTACATAGGAGCAGTCTTATAGTAGTTATATTCTTGTACATAGGGGGCAGTATTATAGTAGTTATATTCTTGTACATAGGGGGCAGTATTATAGTAGTTATATTCTTGTACATAGGAGCAGCATTATAGTAGTTATATTCTTGTACACAGGGGGCAGTATTATAGCAGTTATATTCTTGTACACACAGCTCACCCTGGTACAGGAGTTATAATATATATAATATATACATTCCTACCCGGCTCAGTGGCTGCTTAATCTTCTTAGTATTAGGGGGAAGTCATACAGATACAATAATCCGACATTCCTCAGAACGACACAATCCCATTAGAAGGATATAATGTGGGTATTTTTTTTATAAGAAATGTAACATACAATGCTACAATCACCCAACACAGGATTGTGACAACCAGATCTGTGCAATCCCATCCATTGTTCCAGTTCTGGTTTTTACATGATATGTTATAATTGGCAGATGGATGGGGGAATCGGCCACTGGGCATCCATCGATTGCCTTTGGGAGTCCAGAATCCCCCTTATTAATGAGCGCTGTCACCGCTCCATTCACCTCTATGGGACATTCATTCTAATGACCCATTTGGATACATTTCTGGTCTCCGCTTCGTAGAAAACAAGTTTTATATTATAAATAAGCCAGAAAGACGCATATTTTTAGACGTAAAAAGTGGGGTGACGTGGCTCGGTAGTGAGCGTCTCCCTTGTGCAATGTGCGGAATGTTGTTTGTGACACGCGCTCTGCAGCCGCAGTACGTCACACCGAGAAAATGTGATTTGGAGAGAGTCTTTACACGGGCCCCATAAAGATCACCGCTGCGAGCATGTGACAGCTTTACACATGGTTTAACATTAGTTAATGCTTTATTATTTAAAGGGGAATTCTTGCACCGCCAGAAACAAAAGACGCTATTTTATAACCTTCTTTAAAAAGTCCAGCGGCCCTGAAAAGTGCACAAAACTGCAACCCGATATTATCCATCATTTTTGAGCTCTTCCCAGCTGATTTCTGACCACACCATAGTAGAATGTGCAGGGAACAAAAAGCCGGTAAAAGCAAAAATGGTGCAATGTTTAATGAAGCCTAATTGCAAAAAAATATTTTATGCAAAGGAAGTCCTCAAAAAGTTTGACAAACCCTTTAAGGCAGCCATTCTTCCAAGGCCATTGTTTCCACGCTGCACCTCCTCGTGGCGGTAGTTTTTGGATCGCACGCTGCACTCCTCGCGGAGGCAGTTTTTGGATCGCACGCTGCACCTCCTTGCGGCGGATGGTTTTTGGCTCACACGCCGCACTCCTTGCGGCGGCAGTTTTTGGATTGCACGCTGCACTCCCTGCGGCAGCAGTTTTTGGATCACATGCTGCACTCCCTGCAGCAGCAGTTTTTGGATCACATGCTGCACTCCTCGCGGCGGTAGTTTTTGGATCGCACACTGCACTCCTTGCGGTGGCATTTTTTGGATTACGCGCTGCACCTCCTCAGGCGGCAGTTTTTGGTTTCACGCCTCACTCCTCGTAGTGGCAGTTTTTGGATCGCACGCTGCACTTCTCACTGTGGCAGTAATTGGATCGCACGCTGCACTCCTCACGGCGGCAGTTTTTGGATCGCACGCTGCACTCCTTCCGGAGGCAGTTTTTAGATCGCACGCTACACTCCTTCCGGAGGCAGTTTTTGGATTGCACGCTGCACTCCTCGCGGAGGCAGTTTTTGGATCGCATGCTGTACTCCTTCCGGAGGCAGTTTTTGGATCGCATGCTGCACTCCTTCCGGAGGCAGTTTTTGGATCGCACGCTGCACTCCTTTCGGAGGCAGTTTTTGGATCGCACGCTGAACTCCTTCCGGAGGCAGTTTTTGGATCGCACGCTGAACTCCTTCCGGAGGCAGTTTTTGGATCGCACGCTGCACTCCTTCCGGAGGCAGTTTTTGGATTGCACGCTGCACTCCTCGCGGAGGCAGTTTTTGGATCGCATGCTGTACTCCTTCCGGAGGCAGTTTTTGGATCGCATGCTGCACTCCTTCCGGAGGCAGTTTTTGGATCGCACGCTGAACTCCTTCCGGAGGCAGTTTTTGGATCGCACGCTGAACTCCTTCCGGAGGCAGTTTTTGGATCGCACGCTGAACTCCTTCCGGAGGCAGTTTTTGGATCGCACGCTGAACTCCTTCCGGAGGCAGTTTTTGGATCGCACGCTGAACTCCTTCCGGAGGCAGTTTTTGGATTGCACGCTGAACTCCTTCCGGAGGCAGTTTTTGGATCGCATGCTGAACTCCTCGCGGAGGCAGTTTTTAGATTGCACGCTGTACTTCTCGTAGCGGCAGTTTTTGGATTGCACGCTGCACTCCATAGTGGTAGTTTTTGGATCACATGCTGCACTTCTCATAGCGGCAGTTTTTGGATCGCACGCTGCACTCCTTGCGGCGGCAGTTTTTGGATTGTATGCTGCACTCCTTGCGGCGTCAGTTTTTGGATTGCCCGCTGCACTCCTTGCGGCGGCAGTGTTTGGATTGTATGCTGCACCTCCTGGCAGCGGCAGTTTTTGGGTCCACGCTGCATTCCTCACAGTCGAAGTTTTTGGATCGCACAATGCACTCCTCGCGTCGGCAGTTTTTGGTTCCCTTAATCCCATTATAAAGGAGAGACCGGCCATATCTATCGTGGGTGCAGTGACCATTGTTGCACCTGAGCCCTGGAGCTTTGAGTGGCCCAAATATCCCTCTGGTACATTGGAGGCCAGCGTAATAGTTGCAGGGCTCTTCTATGTATTTTGCATTGGGACTTTAGACCTTTAAGTTATTGTATTCTGGTGCTTTCCGCTGCATCAATCTGCCTCCGAGACACGAAGGGATTGGTGGAGAGGGGGGTCCAAGTAAAGATCCCCCACCAAATACTACAATTAAGGGGAACGTACTTGGCTGCAGCAGATCTTCACAGTCCAATATCTCAATCTCATACCACTCCAGTGTTAAAAATATATATATATATATATTTTTTTATCTATCTATATTTTTTTTTTTTCCAGCTCTGGAGTTAAGCCCCTGCCTCTGATCTTTCACTCCCCATCCGGTAGCATCATCTTTTTCCAGAGTCGGTCGGGCTGGTCTCTGGCGATTAGAGACCTGCCATCAGCTACAGTGTTTCATGGAGCGCACCGGAGATGGCAACCCATTAAAAGTCTATGAGAGCATTATTCTGGCTCTCATAGACTTGCATTGATGTAACTTCTGACTTCCAGCCCAGTCAGAAGTTATGGGCACAAGATAATGCTGTAGGACCAGTGTAGGGTTGAAAAATGTTAAAGTCGCCAGAAGGTGAGTATAAGAACAGGGGCAGGGGACTTGAATGTAGAGAGCCATTGCAGCGGTAAAACACGCAAACACACACACAAAAATAGAACGCTGGAGTGCTGCTTTGACTCTTGGGCCCCTGTGGTTGCGACACTAATTTGTCCGCCCTAGAACTCATGGATCAAAACTTCAGAAAAACGTTTTCGGACTGTGCTGTCACAAATAACTCCGGCAATGGAGGAGGAGACACAGGAGGTCATGGTCTATTTTAGTTGCAGTCTCACCGGTCCAGTTATCTGCGACCACGTCTGGTTCACATCGCGGACAGCAGAGATAGCCTGAGCTCACAAAACAACTTGTTTGTACCAAGTGTCACGTTGCTTATAGTAGGACGCGGGGCTCTGGAGTCAGAGGCGGCCGGAGATCACGAAGAAGTGGCCAATATAACCATCACTGCAGAATGGAGATCAGGGCTCTCAATAAGTGGGGACCCTCAGGTGTGACCTGCACCCATCACACTGCACCCGTCACACCGCACCCGTCCCACCGCACCCGTCACCTTGCACCCGTCACACCGCACCCATCCCCTGCACCAGTCACACCGCACCCATCATCTGCACCCGTCACACCGCACCCGTCCCCTGCACCAGTCACACTGCACCGCACCCATCATCTGCTGCACCAGTCACACCGCACCCGTCCCCTGCACCAGTCTTACTGCACCCGTCACACTGCACCGCACCCATCATCTGCACCCGTCACACTGCACCCATCACCCTGCACCAGTCTCACTGCACCAGTCCCACCGCACCCATCACCTGTACCAATCCCACCGCACCGCACCCATCATCTGCACCCGTCACACTGCACCCATCGCCTGCACCAGTCCCACTGCACCCATCGCCTGCACCAGTCCCACTGCACCCATCGCCTGCACCAGTCCCACTGCACCCATCGCGTGCACCAGTCCCACTGCACCCATCGCGTGCACCAGTCACACCGCACCCATCGCCTGCACCAGTCACACCGCACCCATCGCCTGCACCAGTCACACCGCACCCATCTCCTGCACCAGTCACACCGCACCCATCGCCTACACCAGTCCCACTGCACCCATCACCAGTCCCACTGCACCCATCGCCTGCACCAGTCACACCGCACCCATCGCCTGCACCAGTCACACCGCACCCATCGCCTACACCAGTCCCACTGCACCCATCACCAGTCCCACTGCACCCATCGCCTGCACCAGTCACACTGCACCCATCCCCTGCACCAGTCACACCGCACCCATCACCAGTCCCACTGCACCCATCACCAGTCCCACTGCACCCATCGCCTGCACCAGCACACCGCACCCATCCCAAGTAACTTCCTACAGATCATGAGAACTAAAGGGGCATCCGCACCCTCCTGTTTGTCAAGCCCTCGTTATTTCCCTTGTATATTTTAGGCCCTGTTACGTTATATATAGGAGCCAGGAGGTGGTTACATGGATAGTTAACCCCAACCCCCTTATGGAGTTTGTTACTTTGGATGATCCCTACTTCTTTCCTAAACTATTAGCTGATCAAATTGTTCTTAACGATCAGCAGTGAGCAGGGGGAATTCAGTATTACACCATGCCCATTCACAATTCATTCTGAGCACCTATGGCCATGATAATAGGGAATTGCTTTTCATGCGATTTCCTTTGATACCAAGAATATAAAAAACATCTCTCTACAGGTGAACCCCAGGATGAGCTCAGCCCCCCCCCCCCTGAGAATATCCGGTGGTTATATTCATCATCCAACCTCAGGACAACGATCAAACAGCCGAGCGCGGATATTACTCCAAAGGTCAGATGTAGAGGGGTAAAGACCGCGGATTACACAGAAGCGTTTGTCCTTTACGGATACAAAGCAAATATTCCCACCTCAGTAATGGAGGATATCGGAGCAGAAGCCGGGACCCCCGGACGGCGCAGAGAAGAGCGACATTCAATGGATCAAGTTTTGTAACTTTCATTTTTTTTGTACATCCTCCAATATATCCGATTGGTTCACATTTGTCAATATTTACGTTTTGGTGTCCGGGAGTTTTTTTGTGCGCCTTGCCAAACTTTTCACCCTTCAATGACGCCCCCTTATCTGGGGCCAGGTCTAATTAGGGAGCATTAAGCAAAAAGAAATCTTCCATAATCGCGGCTTTCCAGGAGGCTTCTGCTGCGCACGGGAGATCTGCCAACACCCCTTTATACAGGAGGCTCCCAGATGTTTTGTGGAGGGTTGGAAGGGGTTTCCTTAAAGGCGTTGTTCTTTTTCAGAAAAGTCTCTTAATAGCTCCATTAGTAGTAAAAAAAAACAAAAAAACAAAAAAACAACACAAAAACTGTTCTTTCCTCACCCTCCCCAGGTCCAGTACTGAGTCTCTGCCGCTGCTCCAAGTGTCCGTTATGGTCTGCAGCGCTGATGTCACGTCGATAGAGGCTACGAGCGAATCGAGTCATGTACCAGTAAGAGGAGCTCATGGATTAACATCACCTCGACAGCGCTGCAGCCAATCAGTGAGCCAAGCTCTACAGTCAGACTGTCACGCCAGGTACGGGAAAGTACCAAATGAGTGACGAAAGGGAAGGGGACCCCTGCGACTAGGGGAGGGGGGAGATGGTGACCCCTGACCAAACCTATTGCTGGTCCCTGGGGTCCCTCACCACCCTAGATAGATGCGTAACCTATGCGCCGAGCCACATACCTGACCCTAGGTATCCCTAGTGCTGGGCCCTAACTAGAGAACGGGTGGGATAAGCTCTTCATCAACCCCACTAAATACTAAAGAAAGACACAAGGAAGAAAATACATGAACTACTTAATCCACAGATGATGCAGGCAGAAGTTCAGCAAAGCTTCAGCAACGATACCACAGGGGAGTACAAGCCACCTGCTTACAACCAGAGCTAGAATGAACTGAAGAATATCACCAGCACCAGTCCAGAGAAGAAGGGAGTGTTTAAGCACCAAGAGAATGCTGATGATCAGCAGCTGGGTGGAAGGCGAGCTCCTACTGGGTCCAAAAGTGGGAGAGAGATACATCCAGTAGGAAAGCTACCTACAGTCATGGCCAAAAGTTTTGAGAATGCTACAAATATTAATTTTTACAAAGTCTACTGCTTCAGTTTTTCTAATGGCAATTTGCATATACTCCAGAATGTCATAAAGAGTGATCAGCTTAACAGCAATTACTTGCAAAGTCAATATTGGCTAAGAAAATGAACTTTAACCCCCAAAACACATTTCAACATCATTGCATTCCTGCCTTAAAAGGAGCAGCTAAGATTGTTTTAGTGATTGTTCCATTAACACAGGTGTGGGTGTTGATGAGGACAGGGCTGGCGATCGATCAGTCATGATTAAGTAAGAATGATACCACTGGACACTTTAAAAGGAGGCTGGTGCTTGGTATCATTGTTTCTCTTCAGTTAACCATGATTATCTCTAAAGAAACACGTGCAGCCATCATTGCTCTGCACAAAAATGGCCTAACAGGGAAGAGTATCGCAGCTACAAAGATTGCACCTCAGTCAACAATCTATCGCATCATCAAGAACTTCAAGGAGAGAGCTTCCATTGTTGCCAAAAAGGCTCCAGGGCGCCCAAGAAGGACCAGCAAACGCCAGGACCGTATCTTAAAACTGTTTCAGCTGCGGGATGGGACTACCAGCAGTGTCGAGCTAGCTCAGCAATGGCAGCAGGCTGGTGTGAGTGCTTCTGCACGCACTGTGAGGCGGAGACTGCTTGAGCAAGGCCTGGTTTCAAGGAGGGCAGCAAAGAAGCCACTTCTCTCCAGAAAAAACATCAGGGACCGACTGATATTCTGCAAAAGGTACAGGGAGTGGACTGCTGAGGACTGGGGGAAAGTCATTTTCTCAGATGAATCCCCTTTTCGATTGTTTGGGACATCTGGAAAACAGCTTATTAGGAGAAGAAGAGGTGAGCGCTACCACCAGTCTTGTCTCATGCCAACTGTTAAGCATCCTGAAACCATTCATGTGTGGGGTTGCTTCTCAGCCAAGGGAATCGCACCACTCACAGTCTTGCCTAAAAACACAGCCATGAATAAAGAATGGTACCAGAATGTCCTCCAAGAGCAACTTCTCCCAACTGTCCATGAGCAGTATGGCGCCCAACAATGCCTTTTCCAGCATGATGGAGCACCTTGCCATAAAGCAAAGGGGATCACTAAATGGCTCATGGAACAAAACATAGAGATTTTGGGTCCATGGCCTGGAAACTCCCCAGATCTTAATCCCATTGAGAACTTGTGGGCAATCATCAAGAGACGGGTGGACAAACCAAAACCTACAAATTCTGGCAAAATGCAAGCATTGCTTATGCAAGAATGGACAGCGATCAGTCAGGATTTGGTCCAGAAGTTGATTGAGAGCATGCCAGGGAGAATTGCAGAGGTCCTGAAGAAGAAGGGTCAACACTGCAAATATTGACTTGCTGCATTAACTCATTCTGTCAATAGAACCTTTTGGTCTCATAATATGATTGCAATTATATTTCTGTATGTGATGTAAACATCAGACAAACAATTAAAAACCAGAGGGAACAGATCATGTGAAAATATAATTTTGGTGTCATTCTCAAAACTTTTGGCCATAACTGTATACCAATGAATACTGACAGAAGCAGCAATGGAAAGTCAGGGAGCATTCTGCGCAGCCAAACGCTGTGACCTTCTATAGCCAGAAACCATATGACTGTGTCACCTGTAACATAGCCACTACGAGACATCGGCGCTGCAGAAAAGATCAGGCACTGCAGGCACAGACTCCTCATTGGTTCATAGAAAGGCAACCAAAGCACTTTTTTTGTTTTTTGGGTTTTTTTTTGCTTCTATTGGAGCTTACAGGGAGAATTTGAAAAAAGAACATTCCCTTTAAGCTCCAGTATCCATATGAAGTCTATACATCACAGAGGGTCTATGTGATGGACCACTGTTGTATATTATGGTCCCAAGGCACTGGCGGACACAGACCCTGTGCAAGAACAATCTATGGACCCTTTGCAGCCCAAGAGCTCATCATAATGCTCAATTCCTGCTTCTTTGGAGGTGGTAATGGACCCCCTTCCCTCTTTGGCCCTTGGTGCACCAATAACATGTCCTGCCCTGCCCCAAGACGCTCGATGGAGGAGGTGCTGTCCAGTACGGAGCGCATGTTCTTGAGCCTAGAAGCAGAGTTCCCTGTGTTGCGGGCGGGGGACAGACCGCGGTAGAGGGAGCTGCTCGGGACGCTCGGACCTGGGCGGTTACTGCGGCTCAAGTGGCACCCGGACCCGGGCTCGTGCAACCGTCCATCGCCCACAACTGAGAAAAGGGGTTATTTACAGGGGAGAGTTTATCAGTGACGCCACTTGTGTGTTGCGGTGATGGTTGGTGGCACCACCGCTGCCTTGGTATGGGGTGCCCGGGGCAGCAAGGTGGGATCCCCTCCACGGGTAGGGGAGGTGTAGTCCCGGGGCCCAGGTGTAGGTGGAGCAGAGTGCTGGGACACAGTTTGCAGGCTGGACCGGATGATACCGGTGTACTCACTGTTTGAATAAAGTCACACAGAGTCCAGATAGTAAACCAATGGCCGGATACCGGTAGCCTCCAGAGGGGTGTGCTCGGGTCCTGCACACTGGTGGACAGAAAAGGGGCCCTTCCTCCTGCACGTCTGTGTTGCTGTCTTGTGTGGTGACTAGTCCGCAGGAAACTGGGTAAGTCCACTCCCGGTGTCTCTGCTGTGGGAGCTGTCGCCCGCGAGATCTGACCCTTCGGATTTTTGCAGGTACTTGCAGATGCCCTATCCCCCGCTTTGGGCTTCAGTCTCATATGACGCCCTGGACTAGCCAGGTAGTCACAGACATAACATCACACACACCCCTCCCCTGGATAGTCTACATCAGTCAAACAAAATCCTTGTTGCCTCCTCCAGGGTCTGATGTCCACACCAGGTGGGGCGGAGACAGGCGGTTGGCCCCACCCACCGAGGAGTTCACAGGCCTGGAGGCGGGAAAAGCAGACAGAGTGTGGAGTTCAGTGGAAGTGGAGTGAGGAGTTGAGTTTGGAGTGGAGAAACTTCTAGTGTCTGGGTCGGAGCCCAGGCACTGTCAGCAAGGTCGGCAGACGGTGGTGGCCGTCTGCAGGAGGTGGAGCAAGTCAGCGGAACCGTAGGACCGGGGACGGGCGGTGGCCCTCCGGTACTGAGCCGGGGAGCGGATTTGTACCAAGCACAAAGGCAGGGCCATCAGACCCCGACCAGGCTAGGAGCCGCCGCCGCCAACGGTCAAATCCGAGAGTGACCGGAACACCAGGGGTTTCCTAACAACCAAGACCCAACAGAAGGCAATCGTCCACACAGTGAGGATACAGAACCACCGCCATAGGCTAGAGATCCAAGGGCCAGCCCCTGCGGGCAAAACGGGCTCCTTCGGTACATACACGCCGGGGAGCGGACTACCGTTGGGCAACCATCGGAGTCAATACTTTCTACAGAGGTGCAGGGTAAAACAGCCACCATCAACCTGTCCGGGGAGAGCAAAGACACTGCAGCCGGCTGCGGGACCCGTCCATCCAGCCGTTTGGTTTACCAGAGACTCTGTGAATCTGTGCCTGAGTGAGTACAACAGTGCCATCCGGCACCGTGCCGCGCTGCCCCTGCAACCCTGCACCCCAGCTACCCTGCCTCCCCATATCACCACCGGGCCACGGGATCACCAACCCCTACCCACGGAGGGGACAACATCCTAGCTGCTCCCTGCCATCGCTCCCGGGATCCCCGTCACCAGCAGCGGTGGTGCCCACTATCACCACAACCCGTGGGTGGTGTCACGAACTCTCTCCCCAAAACAAACCACCCCCTTTTCACTCGTGGGCGAGGAGCACTGCTAGAGTCCCCCGGGTACGGCCCACCGCTCGAGCCACCAAGCAGCAGCAGCCGCGGACCCGAACGTAGCGAGTGCGGCCCCTCCGCCCGCGACACTCACTCTATCTGGGCTGCTAGTGGGACAAGACGTGGAATCTTGTCCCCTGCTGGCTAATTGACAAGGTGCTTGCAGCTGTCCTCGCCCTAGGGTCCAGGTAGCCCGACTGTGCATGGCCTCCAGACCGGATTCCCGCTGTTGGCACCGGCCAGCTACAACCCTGCCCTGGTCCACTTAAGGTCTCCCGCGTCCAGATCTCCGTTGCCTGTGGCCCTGCCCTGCCTTCTGCCACCTAGTCAGCTCAGGTAGTCCGGGAGCTACAACCCCTGACTACCACTTCACTCTCACTTCCACTGTCTCCTCTCAACCGTTGTTCCCTCCCCTGACACCTCAGGACCCCTAGGTGGGCGTGACCATTTGCCTGGCCCCGCCCACTGGTGTGTCCCTATTGTCCTGGGGGGGTGACTAGGCTTTTGTGGCTGGTGTATGTACATGTGTGGGGTTATGTTGGAGGTCCAAGGAGGAGGGAACCCTGCATCTGGAAGATGGATGCAGTCTCCTGTGACACCCTGATTTTGTCAGGGCTGCACACTTGCACAGCAAACAGCTTCGCCCTTGAGTGCAGTTTTAAGCTGGGTTGGTGAGTTTCATGCTCCACAATCGGTTTCTTGCTTCCGCCATCTTGGCTCACCAGGATTTGTGATGACCCAGCACTTTCCTACTTCATAGGTCCCGTCCAACCCAACGCATGACACAGTATGAGCCCTGATTTTATATACTAAAGGAGGGCTTTGTATCTCCATCCAAGGGATATACAAGATACAACCTGGATATTTATATATAAAAAGGGGGTTTACAAGTTCGTTTTAGGCAGTGTACTTTGTGCCCTCAAAGTTTACAAACTTGCTTCTAGTTTCCAATATGGCCGACCTTGTGGCGTAGTGTTTGGTTCCTGGCCCAATCCATCGTGAAAGAATGCTAGTTACCTTCCGGAATACAGGTCGTTACTAGTGGTGGATGGTCAGTTTAGTAGCAGGGAATGAAAAGCACCGTCCACTCGTATATAGTATATTATGCGCATGCGCTTACGCAAGCAGTCAGTAAATGCTTCATTTACTGACAGCAAGCAGAAAACTTGTATTGTAAATTGCGATTAAAGCAGTCATGTAAAACTCTCGAAGGGTCCTCACCCCCCTCTTTGCCATCAGCCACAGATCGTCATGACGATTATCTGATCGGCCTGGAAGTTTAGGTACTTATGACTTTGGGTGATGGTAGAACTGCAACCAAAAGGATGCAAAGAAAGACATCCCTTTGTTCTGTTGGAGGGAAAACTTCCAAAACAGTTTTTAAGCACTACGTTAATGCTAGAAAAATGAAAAATATACTGCCAGAATCCCTGTTGACGGGGAGATCGCCGGTATCACGACAAATTAGTATTGGCCAGTAAAATCGTGCTAGACGCGTTGTGTTTGGTATCTATGTAAATGTAAAATCGAGATATAAAATATGACGCTACTATCTTTCACCTGTGTGGCCCAGGGGCAAAGATATGTGAAAAGCTAGAATTAAAGAACTTTGTGACAATCTAGGCACAGCCCACAAAAGACTGTAAACTGAGGTCACAGAGAGGTGGGGTTACCCAAGGGCATAAGAGAGACTAGCTCCTTGATGGGGGCAGTCAGTACTGGAGGGCATCAGTAAGGGTGATACTGGCCGATTCTACTATCTTCTTCTCTTGGAGTCCCTCCCTCCCTAAATTCAGACATCACAACTATGGCACGAGTTTCACGTTTATACCTTTTATTTTTATGTAACTGTCTATACTGTATTTGTATTGTTCCCTTTTGTAAATTCTTGTATATTTTTTAAACACTGCCTATTTTTGGTTTAAATTTATCAAATTTAATAGTTTCTTTCCTCATGCTTTTATATACGAATCCAAAAACCCGAAGGGCCTTATGCTATCTGAAACGGGTCCCCAGCTACCTGTAGAAAGTCTGGCTGGTGGCAGCGTAATTATTATTGCATAGAATTATTGGAGTGCTATCATTAAGGGTATCGAGGTGTGTGTGTGTGTATATATATATATATATATATATATATATATTCCGTTAGCGGGAATCGGTGATATATACATTTACCCTTACTGTGAGACCTCCAATATTTGGCATTATTAGCTCAGCAGCCTCATTCTGTTCATTATCCTGCAGTATCAAAAGTGGCCTGCCGACAAGGGGGGCGCTAGAGAGTGGTTGTGTTGTGACAAATCAGCGAACAGCTGCGGGATATCTGAGTAACTCCCTCGGCTGTTCATGACAAGCACATTAGAAAGTTGTTGAACTTTTTATGAGGCAAAGATTAAAGTGGAATTTACATAAAACCAGCATTTTTGACACCTGCAGTCCTATGTAAGGCTGTGGATTTGGATGTGCCATACAACAGACCTCGGAGTGGAAATTCTCTGCAATTTTGCATTATTTTCCTAGATTTGAAGACTTATTACACGGGGGGTGAAGCTGAACGCCGGCATCAAAGTGACACATTCTGGATTTAGGGAGCGGATGTGAAATAACGGAGGGGTGTCCTGGCGTGGGGCACCTGCTCTCCGCTTCACCACATCGTATGTTTCACATTTACGCGGTGGCCATCACATCGCCGCTCAGACAATGGCCACATTGACTGGTTATTGGGACCATATGGAGGAGCCATTGTGCGAGGCTTTTGTTTGTGGAGACAGATAAACATCCCATTAGTGACGGGCACGCCGTGCCAATGTGCCGCGCTATTTATAGGATCGGGGGGGGGATATTTATTGGTTACTGTGGATTTATAGGATCATTATCCAGTGTAATTCTGAAGCACAAGTCCCAAGTCAGCACCAAGGACAGCGCCAGCCAGGCCCAGAGGGCAATTATGGGATTTCTGCCACCAAAAAGGAGCAAAAGGGGTCATAACTAATTAGAAAATAACCCCACAGCGCCCCACCTGAACGCAGGTTGTGTCCGGCATTACAGGGCAGCTCTATTAAAGCCTGTGACGTCAGGGAATACAGGAACACAGGCTCCCGTAATCCAAATATCCGATACTCCTTATTGCTCACAGACGTTATTAAAGTGGATGGGTGTGAAGGAGAGGATTAACGCCTCTGGCTGAGACCCGCTCCACCCAGCGCTCCAGACATGGCGGGGCTTGTGACAACCATCCAGACAGACGACCTAAAATCAGCGGGAGACGTCACATCAAACATGTAAGGAGCAGAATTCAGTGTCCTGAGTGGAGGTGGAAATTGTAGGATGGAGGGCTTTATTCATGGTCATTGTGGTGGAGTGAAGGATGGGGCTTCCCTTTAGGAGGACATTGCTTGAGAAAACCTGACAACCGACAACCAGAACATCAGCAAAAACTGTATATTAAAAATAGTTATGACTACTGGATAGGGACCTAAAACTCCGGGGGCGCGATTTCACACATTGAGACATTGCTGTGTGCACTGTCATCTGTCACATCCGAGCATTAGTCTTACCATGTGTAGTCACTGAGCATTATTCTCAATGTGTCACACCGCTTTGTGCATTATCCTTATACAATATCAGATTATCCTGCACTGACACCACTGTGTGCGTTATCCTTATACAATATCAGATTATCCTGCACTGACACCACTGTGTGCGTTATCCTTATACAATATCAGATTATCCTGCACTGTGACACCGCTGTGTGCGTTATCCTTATACAATATCAGATTATCCTGCACTGTGACACCACTGTGTGCGTTATCCTTATACAATATCAGATTATCCTGCACTGTGACACCACTGTGTGCACTACCCTTATACAATATCAGATTATCCTGCACTGTGACACCACTGTGTGCACTACCCTTATACAATAATATCAGATTATCCTGCACTGTGACACCACTGTGTGCACTACCCTTATACAATAATATCAGATTATCCTGCACTGTGACACCACTGTGTGCACTACCCTTATACAATAATATCAGATTATCCTGCACTGTGACACCACTGTGTGCACTACCCTTATAAAATATCAGATTATCCTGCACTGTGACACCACTGTGTGCACTACCCTTATACAATATCAGATTATCCTGCACTGACACCACTGTGTGCGTTATCCTTATACAATATCAGATTATCCTGCACTGTGACACCGCTGTGTGCGTTATCCTTATACAATATCAGATTATCCTGCACTGTGACACCGCTGTGTGCGTTATCCTTATACAATATCAGATTATCCTGCACTGTGACACCACTGTGTGCACTACCCTTATACAATATCAGATTATCCTGCACTGTGACACCACTGTGTGCACTACCCTTATACAATAATATCAGATTATCCTGCACTGTGACACCACTGTGTGCACTACCCTTATACAATAATATCAGATTATCCTGCACTGTGACACCACTGTGTGCACTACCCTTATAAAATATCAGATTATCCTGCACTGTGACACCACTGTGTGCACTACCCTTATACAATATCAGATTATCCTGCACTGTGACACCACTGTGTGCACTACCCTTATACAATATCAGATTATCCTGCACTGTGACACCACTGTGTGCACTACCCTTATAAAATATCAGATTATCCTGCACTGTGACACCACTGTGTGCACTACCCTTATACAATATCAGATTATCCTGCACTGTGACACCACTGTGTGCACTACCCTTATAAAATATCAGATTATCCTGCACTGTGACACCACTGTGTGCACTACCCTTATACAATATCAGATTATCCTGCACTGTGACACCACTGTGTGCACTACCCTTATACAATAATATCAGATTATCCTGCACTGTGACACCACTGTGTGCACTACCCTTATAAAATATCAGATTATCCTGCACTGTGACACCACTGTGTGCACTACCCTTATAGAATATCAGATTATCCTGCACTGTGACACCACTGTGTGCACTACCCTTATAGAATATCAGATTATCCTGCACTGTGACACCACTGTGTGCACTACCCTTATACAATATCAGATTATCCTGCACTGTGACACTACTGTGTGCACTACCCTTATACAATATCAGATTATCCTGCACTGTGACACCACTGTGTGCACTACCCTTATACAATATCAGATTATCCTGCACTGTGACACTACTGTGTGCACTACCCTTATACAATATCAGATTATCCTGCACTGTGACAGCACTGTGTGCACTACCCTTATACAATAATATCAGATTATCCTGCACTGTGACACCACTGTGTGCACTACCCTTATACAATATCAGATTATCCTGCACTGTGACACCGCTGTGTGCACTACCCTTATACAATATCAGATTATCCTGCACTGTGACACCACTGTGTGCACTACCCTTATACAATATCAGATTATCCTGCACTGTGACACCACTGTGTGCACTACCCTTATACAATATCAGATTATCCTGCACTGTGACACCACTGTGTGCACTACCCTTATACAATATCAGATTATCCTGCACTGTGACACCACTGTGTGCACTACCCTTATACAATATCAGATTATCCTGCACTGTGACACCACTGTGTGCGTTATTCTTATACAATGATATCAGATTATCCTGCACTGTTACACCACTGTGTGCGTTATCCTTATACAATAATATCAGATTATCCTGCACTGTTACACCACTGTGTGCACTACCCTTATACAATATCAGATTATCCTGTACTGTGGCATCGCTGTGTGCATTATTTTTATATAATGATATCAGATTATACTTGCACTGACATTACTGTGTGCATTATCTTTATACAATGATGGATTAGCTTTGCACTGTGACACCACTGTGTGCATTATCCTTACACCATATCAGATTATCCTCACACTGTCTCATATGTGCATTAGCCTTATACAATCATACCCAATTATCTTTGCACAGCCACTGTGGTGTGCATTATCCTCATACAATGATATCAAGCTGATTATCCTTCCACTGTGTGACACCACTGTGTGCATTATCCATATAGAATATCAGATTATCCTGCACTGTGACATTGCTGTGTGCATTATCCTTATACAAGGATATCAAGCCGATTATCCTTACACTATCACATCACTGTGTGGCTTATCCTTACACACTATGAAGATTATCCTCACACTGACACTGCTGTGTGCATTATCCTTATACAAGGATATTAGATTATCCTCACACCGACATCACTGTATGCATTATCCTTATACAAGGATAATAGATTATCCTCACACCGACATCACTGTGTGCATTATCCTTACACAATGACATCAGATTATCCTCGCACTGACATCACTGTGTGCAATATCCTTATACAATGACATCAGATTATCCTTGCACTGACATCACTGTGTGCATTATCCTTACACTGACATCAGATTATCCTCGCACTGACATCACTGTGTGCATTATCCTTATACAATGACATCAGATTATCCTCGCACTGACATCACTGTGTGCATTATCCTTATACAATGACATCAGATTATCCTCGCACTGACATCACTGTGTGCATTATCCTTATACAATGACATCAGATTATCCTCGCACTGACATCACTGTGTGCATTATCCTTATACAATGACATCAGATTATCCTCGCACTGACATCACTGTGTGCATTATCCTTATACAATGACATCAGATTATCCTCGCACTGACATCACTGTGTGCATTCTCTTACTGTATAAAAGTTTTTTCTGTTGTCAAATTGCTGCTGAAGGCTTTCATGGTGGAGGAGGGAGTGGGATCCATCCTAAACTGTGCTCTGGGACTCCCAGATCCAGAATGGATACAACTGTAGCAAACCTTCAGCTGTGGAAAGAGTACAAAATCTGTGCTGGTTTTCAGCCTCTCGATTTGAGCAAATTACCCCCATTCACCGATGGTAAGCAGAGATCTTGAAAATAATCAGGAACTGGAACAAAACATTTTTTTAAAAAAAATGTGCAGAACTTTTCATTGCCCAGAGACTTTATATACATAAAATTAAAGGATCCACGTAAGTCTGAAGCAGTCTAATAAGCAACGCAGCATTCACGGTTAATGGAGGGAACTGAGCACGATCACTGATTAGCGTCTACCACTTTAATTCCTCCCTGTGTACCCGATGTGTTGGGAGATAAAGAGCAGCAGCAGCGATATTTTGTTAGGGATTGCAGAGGACAGAATGTTCTGCAGTAAATTAGTCCATTTATTAACCCTCAGAGCTGTAATCAGTCTGTGCCAAGATATGGTCCTGGAAATGTCAAGTATTAGTGCGCAAAATGGGAGCAGGCACTACGGTTACACACATTGTCAGCAACGTTGAGCATCACTCGGCCTCCGCACTTGTGATCAGCAGCCTCTCCCCCACTATCACAGCCCTGCCTTCTGCTCAGTGAATAAGTCTACACACCCCTAGTAAGATGCTTTTGTCATGAGAAAAAAAAAAATAAAAAAATCCTTTCAAGAAGAATCATTTTACAACCTTTTCCCCCTTTAATGTCGCCCATGATCTGCAAAAATCAATTGAGAAAAACTGAAAATTATTTTGGAGGGGGAAATACGAAATCACTTTGTTGCAAAAGTCTGAACACCCTCTATTAATAAATCACATTTACCCTCAGGTTACATTTGTCAGAGCACGGCTGCCATCATTGACATGGATTCTGATTAACCCCATAGGAAAGTCATCAGCAAAAACATCTGGAAAATCCAAGGACCGTAAACAGCCGACAACACAGCAAAGGGATCTCATTGTTGAAAGTTATCAGTCAGGAGAAGCGTACAAAAAAGGTGTCCAAGGCATCAAACCTACTATGGACACTGAAGACATCATCAAGAAGTGGCTTAAACTTGGCATAAACAGTGACATTGCTTAGAACTGAACGTATTAAAAAAAAAAAAAAAAAAAAAAAAAAAAATAGATGAAAAGACAAAAATAAGATTGTTCCGGGAGGCTGCCAAGAGCAGCACTAAAAAGCAGCTTCACGAATTTCTAGTACGCGCAGTGTACTACATGTGACAAGATTTCACGTGTTCTGCATATGTCTCACCTGTGCGGGAAGGTGGCAAGATGGAAGGCTCTTGTTGCCAAGAAAAACATCCAAGCCCGGCTATGTTTTACCAAAAGTTACATAGTCTGCAATAATCTTGTGGGAAAACGTGTTCTGGACTCATGAGACCAAAGTTGAGCTTTATGGCCATAATTCTAAAACATGTTTGGCGTAAGGCCGGGGTCCCACTTGCGTGCGACTCTTGCGAGAATCGGATTGCACTGCATGGACCGGCTGCCTTCTCTTCTGCCAGGAGCAGCTCCGCTGTATGTATTTCTATGACGCTGACCACTCCTGTCAGGAGAGCCGCAGCTGGTCCGGGCAGTGCGATCAGATTCTCACACGAGTCACACGCAAGTGTGACCCCAGCGTAAAACAAACACTGTGCATTGACAAAAGATTACCATACCCACAGTGAGGCATGGTGGAGGCAGCATTGTGCTAGGAGCTGTTTTTTTCAGCAGCTGGAACTGGGATGTTAGTGAGGATGGAGGAAATTCTTTACAGTTCCAAAAAATTAAATTTTGCAACTAGACTTTCAGACAGTTACTAAAAACCTGAAGATAAAGATCAATTTCACCGTTTAGCAACACAACGACCCGAAGATCTCCAAATCAACAAAAAGATTGGTTTCTCCAAAAGTTAATCAAAGGTCTGGAATGGCCCAACTAGAGTCTAAAAAGGTGAAGCCAATAGAAAATCTGTACAAAACACAAAGCAATGTTGTCAGCTCACCTCCTCTGATTCTCTGGTATCCTAGTAGCAGCCTGGACTCCATTTTGGGCAACCGTATGAAGACAAGCAACAAAGGAACCAGCTTGAAGTAGTTTATATAAAATATCCAAGTTTATTTAGGAAAGTTGCATATAAAAATACAGGGACAGTCATGACTACCTCTTGTAGGACTAGATGGTCAGTGGGGACAACGCGTTTCTGCCAATCTCTTGGCCTTAATCATGTACCATGATATGATTAAAGCCAAGAGATTGGCAGAAACGCGTTGTCCCCACTGACCATCTAGTCCTACAAGAGGTAGTCATGACTGTCCCTGTATTTTTATATGCAACTTTCCTAAATAAACTTATATGGTTCCTTATAAGCGCTGGATCTACATTTTTGCACGCCTTCAACATAAAATCTATGTGACCTGAAGAGGGCGCTGTACAACGGAAATGTCCCCAAAGCTACTGCAAGGAAGAGGAGGCAAGGATCGCCAATTCTGGATGTGTTGGGTGATGTACTCTGCAACAAGACAGAATGCTGCCAGAAATTTAAAAGGGATTTCAACAAGATATTAGTATAAGGGTGTGTAGATTTATGCAACCACAATATTTTATCTATTCTTTCTTTTTTAACCCAAAAAAAAAAAATGTAATTGTTTTTCAAAAGGATTTGTACAGATTTTGGGTGACATTAAAAAGGTGAGAAAGGTTGTAAAAAAATAAATATATATATATATATATATATATACAGTACAGATCAAGAGTTTGGACACAGCTTCTCATCTCTAGAACAACTGTTAAGAGGAGACTTTGTGCAGCAGCCTTCATGGTAAAATAGCTGCTAGGAAACCTCTGCTAAGGACAGGCAACAAGCAGAAGAGACTTGTTTGGGCTAAAGAACACAAGGAATGGACATTAGACCAGTGGAAATCTATGCTTTGGTCTGATGAGTCCAAATTTGAGGTCTTTGGATCCAACCACCGTGTCTTTGTAGAAAAGGTGAACGGATGGACTCTACATGGCTGGTTCCCACCGTGAAGCATGGAGGAGGAGGTGTGATGGTGTGGGGGGGGGGGGCTTTGCTGGTGACACTGTTGGGGATTTATTCAAAATTGAAGGCATACTGAACCAGCATGGCTACCACAGCATCTTGCAGCGGCGTGCTATTCTATCCGGTTTGCGTTTAGTTGGACCATCATTTATTTTTCAACAGGACAATGACCCCAAACACACCTCCAGGCTGTGTAAGGGCTATTTGACTAAGAAGGAGAGTGATGGGGTGCTACGCCAGATGACCTGGCCTCCACAGTCACCAGACCTGAACCCAATCGAGATGGTTTGGGGTGAGCTGGACCGCAGAGTGAAAGCAAAAGGGCCAACAAGTGCTAAGCATCTCTGGGAACTCCTTCAAGACTGTTGGAAAACCACTTCCGGTGACTTCCTCTTGAAGTTCATCAAGAGAATGCCAAGAGTGAGCAAAGCAGTAATCAAAGCAAAAGGTGGCTACTTTGAAGAACCTAGAATATAAGACATATTTTCAGTTGTTTCACACTTTTTTGTTAAGTATCTCATTCCACATGTGCTAATTCATAGTTTTGATGCCTCCAATGTGAATCTACAATTTTCAGAGTCCTGAAAATAAAGAAAACTCTTTCAAAGAGAAGGTGTGTCCAAACTTTTGGTCTGTACTGTATATACAGATGTACATATATCTAAATATATAATTGCCTTATTCTGTCTGTCTGTCTTGCTCCAAAATTCTGTCGTTACCGTGACAAGCGTCTCATTGGCCGCTCGCCTTGGCTCCGCCCCCTGCACGGATTGGCTGCTCGCCCAGGCTCTGCCCCCCACATGGATTGGCCTCACGCCCCGGCCCCCTGCACGCATTGGCAACTCGGCCACGCCCTGCCCCCCTCACGCATTGCACTCTCGCTCTGGCCCCGCCCCCCGAACGCATTCCCCGAACCGACACGGAGCCCCGACTCCCAGGTGAGTGCTGTACTCCCGGGAGCCCACACCAGCGTACGCCGGCAATCCAGCCGACACATACCCTCGCATTGCTGGGGTTGCCGGCGTACGCTGGTGTGGGCTCCCGTGCGTGGGGGGGGGCGGGGGTACCATGGTACACATCGGGTAATATTGTGTAGCATGGTTACCAGCGTATGCCGGCTCCCTGCCCATTCAGAGCGTTGGTCTCCCGCTGACACACGCTGATGCGTGCTGCACAGCAGGAGACCAACAAGTGACCCAGCATTGTCTCTTTGAATACTTACCTGATGTGTACCATGCTTACTAGCATACCCCGACTTCCGACACATGTACGCTGATAACTATGATACACATCAGGTAACTATGGAAACTGCTTTGCATAGTTGCCCCCTCGGCCACGCCCCTGCTTGGCCACGCCCCCCGCTCGGCCTCTGCCCCGCTCGACCACGCCCCCACACTCTGCCCCCTCGGCCACGCCCCCCACACACATTGGGCACCTATACACCTCCCCCCAGGACTACTCCACCTATCAGACACCTCTCCTCCAGGACTACTCCTCCTATTATACTCCCCTTCCCCAGGACTACTTCTCCTATTATCCTCCTCACCTCCAGGACGACTCCTCCTACTATACTCCTCACCTCCAGGACTACTCCTCCTATTATACTCCTCACCTCCAGGACTACTCCTCCTATTATACTCCTCACCTCCAGGACTACTCCTCCTATTATACTCCTCACCTCCAGGACTACTCCTCCTATTATCCTCCTCACCTCCAGGACGACTCCTCCTACTATACTCCTCACCTCCAGGACGACTCCTCCTACTATACTCCTCACCTCCAGGACTACTCCTCCTATTATACTCCTCACCTCCAGGACTACTCCTCCTATTATACTCCTCACCTCCAGGACTACTCCTCCTATTATACTCCCCACCTCCAGGACTACTCCTCCTATTATACTCCTCACCTCCAGGACTACTCCTCCTATTATACTCCTCACCTCCAGGACTACTCCTCCTATTATACTCCCCACCTCCAGGACTACTCCTCCTATTATACTCCTCACCTCCAGGACTACTCCTCCTATTATACTCCTCACCTCCAGGACTACTCCTCCTATTATACTCCCCACCTCCAGGACTACTCCTCCTATTATACTCCTCACCTCCAGGACTACTCCTCCTATTATACTCCCCACCTCCAGGACTACTCCTCCTATTATACTCCTCACCTCCAGGACTACTCCTCCTATTATACTCCTCACCTCCAGGACTACTCCTCCTTTTATACTCCTCTCCCCCCAGGACTACTCCTCCTATTATACTCCTCTCCCCCCAGGACTACTCCTCCTATTATACTCCTCTCCCCCAGGACTACTCCTCCTATTATCCTCCTCTCCCCCCAGGACTCCTCCTCTTATTGTCCTCCTCTCCCCCCAGGACTACTCCACCTATTATCCTCCTCTCCCCCCAGGACTACTCCTCCTATTATCCTGCTCCCCCCACAGGACTACTCCTCCTATTATACTCCTCACCTCCAGGACTACTCCTCCTATTATTCTTCTCTCCTCCCAGGACTACTCCTCCTATTATTCTTCTCTCCCCCCAGGACTACTCCTCCTATTATTCTTCTCTCCCCCCAGGACTACTCCTCCTATTAGACTCCTCTCACCCAGGACTACTCCTCCTATTATCCTCCTTTCTCCCCAGGACTACTCCTCCTATTATCCTCCTCTCCCCACAGGACTACTCCTCCTATTATTCTTCCCCTCCCCCCAGGAATACTCCTCCTATTATACTCCTCTCCCCCCAGGACTACTCCTCTCCCCTCAGGACTACTCCTCCTATTATACTCCTATCCCCCCAGGAAAACTACTCCTATTATACTCCTCTCCCCCAGGACTACTCCTCCTATTATACTCCTATCCCCCCAGGACTACTCCTCCTATTATACTCCTATCCCCCCAGGACTACTCCTCCTATTATACTCCTCTCCCCCCAGGACTACTTCTATTATACTCCTCTGCCCCCAGGACTACTCCTCCTATTATCCTCCTTTCTCCCCAGGACTACTCCTCCTATTATCCTCCTCTCCCCACAGGACTACTCCTCCTATTATCCTCCTCTCCCCACAGGACTACTCCTCCTATTATTTTTCCCCTCCCCCCAGGACTACTCCTCCTATTATCCTCCTCTCCCCGCAGGACTACTCCTCCTATTATACTCCTCACCTCCAGGACTACTCCTCCTATTATACTCCTCTCCCCCCAGGACTACTCCTCCTATTATACTCCTCTCCCCCCAGGACTACTCCTCTTATTGTCCTCCTCTCCCCCCAGGACTACTCCTCTTATTGTCCTCCTCTCCCCCCAGGACTACTCCTCCTATTATCCTGCTCCCCCCCACAGGACTACTCCTCCTATTATACTCCTCACCTCCAGGACTACTCCTCCTATTATACTCCTCACCTCCAGGACTACTCCTCCTATTATCCTGCTCCCCCCCACAGGACTACTCCTCCTATTATACTCCTCACCTCCAGGACTACTCCTCCTATTATACTCCTCACCTCCAGGACTACTCCTCCTATTATACTCCTCACCTCCAGGACTACTCCTCCTATTATCCTCCTCTCCCCCCAGGACTACTCCTCCTATTATCCTGATATCCCCCCCAGGACTACTCCTCCTATTATCCTCCTTTCTCCCCAGGACTACTCCTCCTATTATCCTCCTTTCTCCCCAGGACTACTCCTCCTATTATCCTCCTTTCTCCCCAGGACTACTCCTCCTATTATACTCCTCACCTCCAGGACTACTCTTCCTATTATACTCCTCTCCCCCAGGACTACTCCTCCTATTATTCTTCTCTCCTCCCAGGACTACTCCTCCCATTACACTCCTCTCCCCCCAGGACTACTCCTCCTATTAGACTCCTCACCCCCAGGACGACTACTCCTATTATCCTCCTCTCCCCCCAGGACTATTCCTCCTATTATCCTCCTCTCCCCCCCAGGAATACTCCTCCTATTATTCTGCTCTCCCCCCAGGACTATTCCTCCTATTATCCTCCTCTCCCCCCAGGAATACTCCTCCTATTATTCTTCTCCCCCCAGGACTACTCCTCCTATTATCCTCCTCTCCCCCAGGACTACTTCTATTATACTCCTCTCACCCCAGGACTACTCCTCCTATTATCCTCCTTTCTCCCCAGGACTACTCCTCCTATTATCCTCCTCTCCCCACAGGACTACTCCTCCTATTATTCTTCCCCTCCCCCCAGGAATATTCCTCCTATTATCCTCCTCTCCCCCCAGGACTACTCCTCCTATTATACTCCGATCCCCTCAGGAATACTCCTCCTATTATTCTTCCCCTCCCCCCAGGAATACTCCTCCTATTATCCTCCTCTCCCCCCAGGAATACTCCTCCTATTATACTCCTCTCCCTCCAGGAAAACTCCTCCTATTATCCTCCTCTCCCCCCAGGACTACTCCTCCTATTATCCTCCTCTCCCCTCAGGACTACTACTCCTATTATACTCCTCCTATTATTCTTCTCCCCCCAGGACTACTCCACCTATTATCCTCCTTTCTCCCCCCAGGACTACTCCTCCTATTAGACTCCTCTCCCCCCAGGACTACTTCTATTATACTCCTCTCCCCACAGGACTACTCCTCCTATTATTCTTCCCCTCCCCCCAGGAATATTCCTCCTATTATCCTCCTCTCCCCCCAGGACTACTCCTCCTATTAGACTCCTCTCCCCCCAGGAATACTCCTCCTATTAGACTCCTCTCCCCCCAGGACTACTCCTCCTATTATCCTCCTCTCCCCCCAGGAATACTCCTCCTATTATCCTCCTCTCCCCCCAGGAAAACTCCTCCTATTAGACTCCTCTCCCCCCAGGACTACTTCTATTATACTCCTCTCACCCCAGGACTACTCCTCCTATTATCCTCCTTTCTCCCCAGGACTACTCCTCCTATTATCCTCCTCTCCCCACAGGACTACTCCTCCTATTATTCTCCTCTCGCCACAGGACTACTCCTCCTATTATACTCCTCACCTCCAGGACTACTCCTCCTATTATACTCCTCACCTCCAGGACTACTCCTCCTATTATACTCCTCACCTCCAGGACTACTACTCCTATTATACTCCTCTCCCCCCAGGACTACTCCTCCTATTATACTCCTCCCCCAGGACTACTCCTCCTATTATCCTCCTTTCTCCCCAGGACTACTCCTCCTATTATACTCCTCACCTCCAGGACTACTCTTCCTATTATACTCCTCTCCCCCAGGACTACTCCTCCTATTATTCTTCTCTCCTCCCAGGACTACTCCTCCCATTACACTCCTCTCCCCCCAGGACTACTACTCCTATTTTTCTTCTCTCCCCCCAGGACTACTCCTCCTATTAGACTCCTCACCCCCAGGACGACTACTCCTATTATCCTCCTCTCCCCCCAGGAATACTCCTCCTATTATTCTGCTCTCCCCCCAGGACTATTCCTCCTATTATCCTCCTCTCCCCCCAGGAATACTCCTCCTATTATTCTTCTCCCCCCAGGACTACTCCTCCTATTATCCTCCTCTCCCCCAGGACTACTTCTATTATACTCCTCTCACCCCAGGACTACTCCTCCTATTATCCTCCTTTCTCCCCAGGACTACTCCTCCTATTATCCTCCTCTCCCCACAGGACTACTCCTCCTATTATTCTTCCCCTCCCCCCAGGAATATTCCTCCTATTATCCTCCTCTCCCCCCAGGACTACTCCTCCTATTATTCTTCCCCTCCCCCCAGGAATACTCCTCCTATTATCCTCCTCTCCCCCCAGGAATACTCCTCCTATTATCCTCCTCTCCCCCCAGGAATACTCCTCCTATTATACTCCTCTCCCTCCAGGAAAACTCCTCCTATTATCCTCCTCTCCCCCCAGGACTACTCCTCCTATTATCCTCCTCTCCCCTCAGGACTACTACTCCTATTATACTCCTCCTATTATTCTTCTCCCCCCAGGACTACTCCACCTATTATCCTCCTTTCTCCCCCCAGGACTACTCCTCCTATTAGACTCCTCTCCCCCCAGGACTACTTCTATTATACTCCTCTCCCCACAGGACTACTCCTCCTATTATTCTTCCCCTCCCCCCAGGAATATTCCTCCTATTATCCTCCTCTCCCCCCAGGACTACTCCTCCTATTATACTCCGATCCCCTCAGGAATACTCCTCCTATTATTCTTCCCCTCCCCCCAGGACTACTCCTCCTATTATCCTCCTCTCCCCCCAGGAATACTCCTCCTATTATCCTCCTCTCCCCCCAGGAAAACTCCTCCTATTAGACTCCTCTCCCCCCAGGACTACTTCTATTATACTCCTCTCACCCCAGGACTACTCCTCCTATTATCCTCCTTTCTCCCCAGGACTACTCCTCCTATTATCCTCCTCTCCCCACAGGACTACTCCTCCTATTATTCTCCTCTCGCCACAGGACTACTCCTCACCTCCAGGACTACTCCTCCTATTATACTCCTCACCTCCAGGACTACTCCTCCTATTATACTCCTCACCTCCAGGACTACTACTCCTATTATACTCCTCTCCCCCCAGGACTACTCCTCCTATTATACTCCTCCCCCAGGACTACTCCTCCTATTATACTCCTCTCCCCCCAGGACTACTCCTCCTATTATCCTCCTCTCCCCCCAGGACTACTCCTCCTATTATCCTCCTCACCTCCAGGACTACTCCTCCAACACACACACACACACACACTGCACAAAAAACATATGACTCGCCCACCCCAGGGCAATGGGACACCCGGTGCCGGGCCGGACTAGTCCGGTGGTAGTCAGTGGTGGCTGGGCCCGGCTCCGTGGCCCTGGTGGGTGTCAGTAGAATATGTGGCTTGCTTGTTAATGGTTGTGTTCGTGACGCCACCTGTGGTATGCGGCTAATAAGCCGCCGCTGCTGTGTGAGGCCTCCGGGATGATATTATGGCAGCAATGGTAGTACTGCTCCCCACAGGTGGAGCAATGCCCGGGGCGCAGTTGGTGCTTGTAAATGTCTATGCAGAGGAAATAACTGAGGCGACTTCAAAGGTGCAGTTCCAGTTCTTTACTCACAATTCTTGTCAGGGCAGAAGGACCCTTGGACTGCTGGAACCTCTGTCAGGGACCTCCGTCTTCTGGGTGATTCAGAGTGTGAAATCCGGTACCCTTCTCTTAGTGTCTCCTTCTCTGCTGTCTTCACTAGCCTTGCCTTAGTTAAGATGGACCTGGCTCGGCCTCCACTACAGCCTCCAGGCTGGGGGGTCACCTGTCGGCTGATTACCCCTTTTCTGGACGGCTGCTATGGGTTCTGGCCCTGGGAGCTTACAACGTCCCTGGGCCTCGGTTTTTACTGTTTGGAGATTGTCTTTACACTCCTCCAGTCTCTAGGGACCGTCCCCTGTCGCAGCTGGATCCCTCCACCGATGTCACTGTGGACCAGGCCACCGCAGCCTGCACCCCCGTGGCAGTTCTAGGGCCCTGCGTCCTTGGTACCCCTAGGCCTGCTCGTAGTAACTGTCAGGACTACCCGCGGCCCTGCGACTCCTTCTGTCTTCTTTCTTTCTTTCCTTTCCTTCTTCTCCTTGCCTGCCTCCAGCAGGCCTCCTCCTCCCTCCTTTCGTTCTTCTCCTCCAACTACATGCTCACTCTTCACTCTCTCACTCCCCGAGGGAACTGACTAAACTTGACCTTCCTATCTCTGTCTGCTCTCAGATGGCTCCTCCCACCTCCCCAGTTGCTAAGCTGTAACCTATGGGAGCAGGGATGGGTCTTACGGCCCCTCCCAGCATGCAGCATGGGAGGGTTGCCTGCCACTTTCCCTGGTCCTGTGTGTCCCTAGCAATGGGTGTAGTGTGGATTTACCAGGGGACCGGAGTTCACTCTCTTCCTCTCCCAGAATGGGGCATCACACCGGTGGTGGGGTGCAATGACCTGTGGCGACGGAAGCCTCAGGGGCGCCACACATACCTCCCCCCAAAACACACACACACACACCCACACAAACCGTGCAACACATACAGCACCACACACACACACACGCACACACACAACGCTGCAGACACACAGCGCTCCACAAACAACACATCACACAAACAACACCGCTCTCACCCCCCCACCCAGACAACACCCAGAACATTTACAGCGCCTACACAAACACTTGGCAACTACACACAACAAATATATATATATATATATATATACATATATATATATATATATATAAACAAAAATCATACAGTAACTACACAATAAATTCTAGACTACCCGATGCGTTAGAATTGGGCCACCATCTAGTATATATATATATATATATATATATATATATATATATATATATATATACACACACACACATACATATCTCATAATTAATTATATATATATATACACACATATATATATACATATGTGTGTGTGTATATATATATATATATATATATATATATATATAATTATGAGATATGTATGTGTATATATATATATATATATATATATATATATATATATATATATATATATATATATATATATACACACACTATATGGTGGCCCAATTCTAACGCATCGGGCATTCTAGAATTTATTGTGTAGTTACTGTATGATTTTTGTTTATATTATATATATATATACACACACATATATATACACATATATATACACACATATACACACACACAATCTAAAAAAATAAAATAAAAATATAACAAATAAAACAAACTAAAATAAAAAATAATAAGATAATATAAAATAAATGAACAATAATTTATATCTATCTTATACAGTAAGAGCCGCTTAAACCTTTCTGATAAGTAGGAAAGTGTCAAATGAGTCTTTTTGGCTTTGGTATTAGCTACAGTAGCTCAGCGGGGGGAGGCTTACAAGACCTCCATTTATCAGCCCCCCCTTTTATTTTATTCTAAGGTGTCCCTTTAAGAAGCCACAAAGTGAGCCAAATCTGACTGTCCGCTGGATACATTGTGAGCCTCGCAGGCGATTATCTTTGGGAGCAGCGGATAACGCAGCGTCCGTAATAGCAGCACCGCCCGCACTTGGCAGAGATGTCGTGTTGTTGGGACGGTCACAGCGGAGACTCAGTGTAAATTATGCAGAATGTAATTTGCTTTCATGGAAAAGGAGAGGGAAAAAACATTCTAGGAAGAGCGAGAACGAGCTGGAGGTGGTAATTAAAAGACACTGGCAACGAGATTGTGATGATGGTATTCATGGAAGCAGCCGGTCCGGGGACATCCGGGAGATGGTGGCTGGATGCTGCCCGTGTGGTATGGGGGGGTCCAAAGCCCTCCCTGCCTCTGTGGGCACCAGACCAAATGTCCATCTTAGAAAGATCAGTCTCAAGAGTCTTTGGTGTGTGTTTACAGGGCACGGTTGCTTTTGGGCCTCTTTAGGCACCTGTGTTGGCTGATTTAAGTTCCTCGTCTGGTCATCGTAAACCCCATTGCACCCATCATCCGAATGTCGGAGACACAACAGCGGCCATATCCTGCCCTGCAGCTGATACAGGAGCACTCGGACCACCACTGACCTCCACACCATTGGTAACCATTTAGAATCCAGGTGTTATATATATATATATATAGACCACAGCTACTCCGCCCATATTCTGGATGGATGAATAAACAAATAAAATACAGTACCAATTTCCAGATGCCATTGACATGAAGTTCCCACCAGATGTCAGTAACAACCCATCCAATACACAACAAAATCAAACCATAAGTGTCCATAATTTTAGTGATGTGTAATAAGGAGAAATGACAGGGAAAAAAAAATTGAACACATGAAGAAAGAGGTGGAAAAAGTCATGACACCAGCTGAAATCTATCAGGAATTAGGAAGCAATCCTGCCACTTAGTGACACATACTATCAGCTGGTTCAACTGATAAGAAGGTGTCTTCATTACCAATGTGCCACACAAGAAACATCTCATGATGGGTAAAACCAGTGAGCTGTCTCAGGACCTTCGCAACCTTATTGCTGCAAAACATACCGATGGCATTGGTTACAGAAGGATTTCTAAACTACTGAAGGTCCCATTCAGCAGTGTTGGGGCCATAATCTGGAAGTGGAAAAAAACATTTTCTCCATAAACCGGTCATGACCAGGCGCTCCCTGAAAGATTTTAGATAGGAGGAGTGAAAAGAATTATCAGAAGAGTTGTCCAAGAGCCAAGAACCACCTGTGAAGAGCTACAGAAAGGAATCAACATATGCTGTTTTCTTGAAAACAATTGTAAGTAATGCACTCCCCCTCCATGACCTGTAGGCACACTCCTGTATGCACGCTCTTGTATGCACGCTCTTGTATGCACGCTCTTGTATGCACGCTCACCAAGCAAGACACCAAAGATTAAAGCATATTTAAAAGTTTGCTCTACAACATTTAGACAAGGTTGTGAAATACAGACTGGTCAGATGAGAGCAATATTCCATATTACACACCAGGTTTGGAGGCCAAAATGCAAATCAGTCCAAAAACACCAACAGTGAAGTGTGGAGGTGGGAACATCATGGTGTGGGGCTGTTTTTCAGCGTACGACACTGGCAAACTACATATAAAGGATGGATGAACAGACAAAATGGCAGCAGATTATTTATCAGGAATGTCTGCTGCCATCTACCAGGATGATGAAGATGAAACGCGTGAGACAAGGACCCCAAACACTCGGCCAAGGAGACTCAACTGGTTTCAGAGAAGGAAAAACATAGCTGCTAGAATGGCCGAGCCGATCACCAGAGCTGAATCCAATAGAAAATGTATGGAAGGAACTAAAGCTCAGAGTTCATAGAAGGAGCCGGGACCTGCAGGATGTGAGGAGTGTTTGTGTGGAAGAATGGGCCAAAAATCACCTGAGCAATGCAGAAGACTAGTTTCTTCATACAGGAGGCGTCCTGAAGCTTCATTACCAACAAAAAACACTTTTTGTACTAAAGAATAACATTTCAGTGTATTCAATACTTTTTCCCAGTCATTTCTTATTATTAAACATAACTATATTTATTGACATCTATGGTTTGATTTCTTTGCCTGTGTGGATTGGATGGGTTGTTACTGACATCTGGTGAGAAATTAATGTCAACAACACATTTAGAAATATATTTACTTAAAAAATCACTGACGTGTTCAATACTTATTTAATCCGCCATATAATAAATTAACATACCATTGCTGCATTCAGTCATCCATCCGCACATTTACTACCACATGACACCGGTCATCTGTGTGTGTCACATGTCCGGCCGTACAGTCCCCCATACAAGCGCCAAGAAAAATGGGGAAATATGGAGCCAGCCATTCTTAGCTCTGCCCAGTGTAACATTTAGGTCTTTCTTCACCTGGAGCAAAGTTTGGCTTAATGGAGAAGGGGCCAAGGGCTCCGGCCACTGGCCCACCAGGGAAATAGCCAAAAAGAGCCCACTGCAAACCCACCCGGGACAGTGTAAAGGCATCCCACCACCGGCCCACTTGGAAAATGGCCAAAAGATGCCCCAGCAAGCCCACCAGGGACGGTGCAAAGGCAAAATAATAATAATAATAATAATAATCTCACCACTGGACCACTTGGAAAAGGGCCAAAAGATGCCCCAGCAAGCCCACCAGGGATGGTGCAAAGGCAAAATAATAATAATAATCTCACCACCGGCCCACTTGGAAAATGGACAAAAAATGCCCCAGCAAGCCCACCAGGGACGGTGCAAAGGCAAAATAATAATAATAATCTCACCAGTGGACCACTTGGAAAACGGCCAAAAGATGCCCCAGCAAGCCCACCAGGGACGGTGCAAAGGCAAAATAATAATAATAATCTCACCACTGGACCACTTGGAAAAGGGCCAAAAGATGCCACAACAAGCCCACCAGGGACGGTGCAAAGGCATCACACCACTGGCCCACTTGGAAAAGGGCCAAAAGATGCCCCAGCAAGCCCACCAGGGACAGTGGGACAGTGCAAAGGCATCCCACCACTGGCCCACTTGGAAAAGGGCCAAAAGATGCCACAACAAGCCCACCAGGGATGGTGCAAAGGCATCACACCACTGGCCCACTTGGAAAAGGGCCAAAAGATGCCACAACAAGCCCACCAGGGACGGTGCAAAGGCATCACACTACTTGCCCACTTGGAAAAGGGCCAAAAGGTGCCCCAGCAAGCCCACCAGGGACAGTGCAAAGGCATCCCACCACTGGTCCACCAGGGAATAGTTCATGGGTTCCCATTAGTGATGCACAATTAAACAGGCCAAACATTCTCACAGCAGGTCCACCAGGAAACCAGTTGTAAGTTTCCACTTATGGCCCACCAGGGAACAGGTTGTGGTTTTCCAGGGCGAAAAATTTATATTGTTAAACCACGAGTTTCCACCACCAGACCACTTTTTTCTTGCATCTGGGCCATAAGGGAACAGGAAATGGATTCGCAATGGGAGCAGGCCAACATTTTCCATTATTGAAGGAGCGATCTCTCCACCACTGCACCACCAGGGACCATACACGAGAACTAACCCATCCTTTATGTTCACTGATGGCCGCTCGGAGCACATATCTGTGCCATCACTATGGTCAGGCACAGACTATATAATAATAATAATAATTTTATTCATTTATATAGCGCTATTAATTCCACAGCGCTTTACATACATTGGCAACACTGTCCCCATTGGGGCTCACAATCTAGAGTCCCTATCTGTATGTCTTTGGAGTGTGGAGGAAACCGGAGAACCCGGAGGAAACCCACACAAACACGGGGAGAACATACAAACTCCTTGCAGATGGTGTCCTTGGTGGGAATTAAACCCAGGACCCCAGCGCTGCAAGGCTGCAGTGCTAACCACTGAGCCTCCACAAGACTGCAGTGCTAACCACTGAGCCTCCACAAGACTACAGTGCTAACCACTGAGCCTCCACAAGACTACAGTGCTAACCACTGAGCCTCCACAAGACTACAGTGCTAACCACTGAGCCGACTATATGGCTG
This sequence comes from Anomaloglossus baeobatrachus, assembly GCF_048569485.1. Lineage (NCBI taxonomy): Eukaryota > Metazoa > Chordata > Amphibia > Anura > Aromobatidae > Anomaloglossus > Anomaloglossus baeobatrachus. The sequence continues at coordinate 765,120,477 of NC_134354.1, forward strand.
TTACTTACAGTTACCTTATTAGAACCCGATACCATCTGCAAATAAATAAGTAACGCTTTCATCCCTCGGCCGCCATCTGCTCCAGGAGCGGGGTCTGCAGCCCGTGTCACCCAGCTGTCTCCCCCAGACAATGGGACCGCTCTGCACAGCTATTCCATTAGGGTCTGTAATAAGTAATGGCCGCCGGAGTACCACGTGCCACTATCTGGTGGCCACATATACAGAATCGAGGAAACCTTGAAAAAAAAATTGAATTTATTAATATTTTATCATATTTTTTCTGCAAAATGCCTTAATAGAGGATGGATGGCGGTGACCCTGGAGCGCGGCTACGGGCATGATACCGGATAGATGAGAGCCCCCCGCAGAGGACAGAGGGGGGAAGGGTGCAGGACGGGGCGGCTATTGATCAGGGAGGACGTGATGATGTGAGGCGAGCGGTATTGATGAAGGTTCCTGCATTTCCAGCCCCAGGGGAGCGACATTCTCTCTAATCCTCTCCTGTTACTGCATTAAAGTGCAATACCCTTTACACCTACACAAAGCCCCCCTAAAAAATGGAGCTAATGGATCTGCCGATACGGAGGCCAGCTGCGGTATCTCAGCGCTGTTAACCCTTCAATCACAGAGACGGGTGACGTGCGCCGTCTTTATATAGCATGTACTATAAATATACACGTGTCCCTTCATCTCTGACTTAAAGGGGTTATCCACCTTTGAAGGCAATTTTTTTCTTCCATATTTAATGCATATATTTTTGTCATTGGTGTTGAATAAAAATTTGCACGATTTGCCTTCTATAGCCTGTGGGTTGCTGCAGAAGGAGTTAACTGAGAATCTGTCAGCAAGTTCCTTCCGAGTTTATCTCCTATCACAAACCACATTGAAGTTGAATGTGCACAAACAAAAAGCTGTAAAAGCCACGGTGCAAAAGGTGTAAATGAAAACCACAATGGCAACAATTATTTTTTTGCCCTAAATATATGCATGAACTTACTTACCCTTTAAAAGGGAACTCTGTAGCAAAACGGATATGGTATATTCTGTCCAGTGCAGGACCTGAGAGGGCGGAGTCTGGAGTCACTGTCTCCGCCCCCTCAGGTCCTGCGCTGGACATAGCACAGCTATCCGTTCTGCTGGACGGCTCCTTTAAGATATTGTATTTAAAATCTCCACATCATAAACCTAGCGCTGCTACATATTTATTATGTAAGGGGAGGGGGGGTAAAAACATGTGTATATACTATTTAGGGCCACAGTATTATGGTCATGGGGGAAGAGGGTAGGGGGACATTCAGCAGGATGGGTGATCTAAAACCAGGGCAAGTCACCAATGAGGACCTGAGAAACTAAGTAGCAAGATCAGAACGTTTGAGAAGTGAAAGTGAATATTGTAGAGCTGTAACATTGTAATAAAGGAGAATAAATGGAATTAAGATAAACCATGATGTGCTCAAAAACCACTGGATAATACTGCCATACAGTGCCCACACACTACTACATAAGATCACCATAATACTGCTATAGAGTGCCCAAACACACTAAATAATATCAACATAATAATGCTATACAGTGCCAACACAGTACTAAATAATATCCGTATAATACTGCCATACAGTGCTGATACACGACTTAATATCAGCATAATACTACCATACAGTGCCCACATGCTACTAAATATCAGCATAAGACTACTACATTACTGCCATACAATGCCAAAACACTAATACTTAATATCACCATAAGACTGCCATATAGGCCATATAGTACCCACACACTACTAATATCAGTATAATACTGCCATACAGTGCCCACACAGTACTTAATATTACCATAATATTGCCATATAGTGCCAAAACACTACTACATATCAGTATAATAGTGCCATATAGTGCCCACATGCTAATAAATAATATCAACATAGTACTGCCAAACAGTGCCCACATACTACTACATAAGATCACAATACTGCCATACAGTGCCCAAACACACTAAATAATATCAGCATAATACTGCCATACAGTGCCAACACAGTACTAAATAATATCCGTATACTACCATACAGTGCCGATACACTACTTAATATCAGCATAATACTGCCATACAGTGCCCACATACTAAATATCAGAATAATACTACCATACAGTGCCCACATGCTACTAAATATCAGCATAAGACTACTATACATACATTAATTATAATTATTATTAATTTAACTATTATACATTAATACTGCCATACAATGCCAAAACACTACTACTTAATATCAGCATAAGACTGCCATATAGGCCATATAGTACCCACACACTACTAATATCAGTATAATACTGCCATACAGTGCCCACACAGTACTTAATATCACCAGAATATTGCCATATAGTGCCAAAACACTACTACTTAATATCCACATAATCCTGCCATACAGTGCCCACGCACTACTATATAATATCAGTATAATAGTGCCAACACGCTAATAATATCAAACATAGTACTGCCAAACAGTGCCCACACACTACTACATTAGATCACCATAATACGGTCATACAGTGCCAAAACACTACTACTTAATATCCACATAATGCTGCCATACAGTGCCTAAACACACTAAGCAATATCAGCATAATACTGCAATACAGGGCCCACACACAACTAATATCCACATAATACTGCCATACACTACTACATAATGCTGCCATACAGTGACACCAGTAGAGGTGATGACTGGTGCAAGTGGTCTGTGCCGCAGCATACAGGTGCAGGATGCAGAATTAGGGGCACGGTGAAAGGAATGGTCATAGAGCAGATCACATTACACCAAGGGGGAACCGCAATCTGAATCCATCTTCTGCCATATCCTCATCCATGGAGAAGAGGACAATCTCCAGGTAATGTGGATGTAGCAGAGCCGGGCGCGTGATAGAACCTCTTGGGTTTGCTCCAGTTGTGCCTCCAAGTGTCACTACTTGTACTCATAAATGTAGTAGTTTTATGTAGAATTGCAGAGATTTCCAGCCAAAAACATAAAATGACTGTGTGCCTGTAAGTCAAGTAGATCCCAATGCCACGACCCGGGCGTACCCCCTTCATTGGCACGGTGTCCTGACGTGTGCCATCGATAGGGGCCTGGTCTGAGGTCTCGTCTTCATCTGGAGGAACTATATTTGGGTAGTTGCAGAATACACTAATATGCACAAGGAATAATATTTATGACCATTAAATGCCTTGTATCTTGCACTCTTCTTTAGTTTTCCTCTCTACAGCCCCATCTCTCCTTTTTTGTTGTCTCTGAGCTGGTGGGTGGAAACTATCTGCTATGAGGTCTTCCTCGCGCAGCGGACACAGATGACAGATTCCTGCTCTCCTTTCTCTATGTAGCACATGTTCAGAAGAAGCATGGAGGACATTATACAACAGTGCAGCTGTGAATCCAGCTCTGGGGTGAGAGAAAACTCTTACTGGAAAGTGCACTAGCTATCTGTCTTTTACTCAAACTGGTCTCCTCCATCTATAGACAGCTGTTATCATATCTCTCAGTGAGCTGGTACTTTTTGCTTTGTCCAAGACAAAATTTAGCAGTTTTTCCAGAGTGAAGAGGGAGCCAGGGGATGGGGAAAAAAAGAGGCAAAGAGGAGGGAGAGGGCGAAAAGTGGCAAAGAGGAGGAAGGAGGCGAAAAGAGGCAAAGAGGAGGAAGAGGGCGAAAAGAGGCAAAGAGCAGGGAGAGGGTGAAAAGAGGCAAAGAGGAGGAAGGAGGCGGAAAGAGGCAAAGAGGAGGAAAGGGCGGAAAGAGGCAAAGAGAAGGAGGGAGGCGGAAAGAGGCAAAGAGGAGGAGGGGGCGGAAAGAGGCAAAGAAGAGGGAGAGGGCGAAAAGAGGCAAAGAGGAGGGAGAGGGCGAAAAGAGGCAAAGAGGAGGGAGAGGGCGAAAAGAGGCAAAGAGGAGGAGGGGGCGGAAAGAGGCAAAGAGGAGGAGGGGGCGGAAAGAGGCAAAGAGGAGAAGGGAGGCGGAAAGAGGCAAAGAGGAGGAGGGAGGTGGAAAGAGGCAAAGAGGAGGAGGGGGCGGAAAGAGGCAAAGAAGAGGGAGAGGGCGAAAAGAGGCAAAGAGGAGGGAGAGGGCGAAAAGAGGCAAAGAGGAGGGAGAGGGCGAAAAGTGGCAAAGAGGAGGGAGAGGGCAAAAAGTGGCAAAGAGGAGGGAGAGGGCGAAAAGAGGGAGAGGGCGAAAAGTGGCAAAGAGGAGGGAGAGGGCGAAAAGAGGGAGAGGGCGAAAAGTGGCAAAGAGGAGGGAGAGGGTGGAAAGAGGCAAAGAGGAGGAGGGGGCGGAAAGAGGCAAAGAGGAGGAGGGGCGGAAAGAGGCAAAGAGGAGGAGGGGGCGGAAAGAGGCAAAGAGGAGGAGGGAGGCGAAAAGAGGCAAAGAGGAGGCGGGGGCGGAAAGAGGCAAAGAGGAGGGAGAGGGCGAAAAGAGGCAAAGAGGAGGGAGAGGGCGAAAAGAGGCAAAGAGGAGGGAGAGGGCGAAAAGTGGCAAAGAGGAGGGAGAGGGCGAAAAGTGGTAAAGAGGATGGAGAGGGCGAAAAGAGGCAAAGAGGAGGGAAAGGGCGAAAAGTGGCAAAAAGGAGGGAGAGGGTGAAAAGTGGCAAAGAGGAGGGAGAGGGCGGAAAGAGGCAAAGAGGAGGAGGGGGCGGAAAGAGGCAAAGAGGAGGAGGGGGCGGAAAGAGGCAAAGAGGAGGAGAGGGTGGAAAGAGGCAAAGAGAAGGAGGGAGGCGGAAAGAGGCAAAGAGAAGGAGGGAGGCGGAAAGGGGCAAAGAGAAGGAGGGGGCGAAAAGAGGCAAAGAGGAGGAAGGAGGTGGAAAGAGGCGGAAAGAGGCAGAGAAGAGGAAGGAGGTGAAAAGAGGAGGAAGGAGGTGGAAAGAGGAGGAAGGAGGCGGAAAGAGGAGGAAGGAGGCGGAAAGAGGAGGAAGGAGGCGGAAAGAGGAGGAAGGAGGCGGAAAGAGGAGGAGGACAAAGAGAGAGGAAGAGAACGTTTAAGAGGAGGAGGAATAGAAGGTGGAAGGAGAAGAGGAGAACATGATAGAGGAGAAGTGGCTGATACGTGTAGAGACTTTATTACAAAGTTTCTTATATTCACTTACAAAAGTGACATAAAAAATTGATCAACCATGCAATGTATCATATTTGCTGTTCGTGACTCAAAAGGTATGAGCGGCATCTATATACTGTATACACTTTCCCACAGATTACAGATTGTGAGCTCAGCCCTCACTCTTGGTATCTTCTGATGATTTGTGTTATTCTGTAATGTCTGACCTTTAAACTCTGAATTGTGAAGTGCTGCGGAATATGTTTATGCTATATAAAGAAAAATTACACATACACACAGATATATATTACACAGATTATATATATATATATATATATATATATATATATATATATATATATATATATATATATACATATATATAAAAAACACATTATACTATATGATACAGCATTTGAAAAATGGATGGGGATAATGGGGCTTTTTATAAAAAAATCCACATGCTGCTTTTCAGATTTTTTTCTCTTCCTGTTGAAGCTGCTCATCAGAAAACAAGTAGCAGTCCTATGTAAAATTACAGATATGTATACAGCGATGAAAAACATTGTGTAAACCTCGTCCATTGACTTGTTTGCCTTCCTTTTAGAGATCTTCCATATGCAACATTGTAAATGAGCGAATCAATAGGATGACACACGACAGCAAAGACTAAATCAACCCTGCGATACGGACCCTGTGATCAGAAACTATCCAGTACATATCTAATGTTTACTTAGTAATATATTGTAAATTTAAGCTCCCCAACTTCTAGCAGTCTGTACTTTCCCGATCTCTGCCTGTAAAAACCTTCTTAAACTTCAATAACTCCATCAAGAATAACGCAATAAATGGGAAAGAAAAAAAAATGGGGAGAGGAGGGTGCTGCAGCTGCAGGTTGTTGCTCTATGGGGGACAATATGCTGTGAGAGGGGAGAAAGAGCAGCAATGGAGAGGCAGATGATTGGCTCAGCTCCCAGTACAACATTTCCAACCATCACTGAAGCATGGAGGAGGAAGATGCAAATTTACAGGAGCCAGAGCGAAGGCACAAGACCACAACTCGCCCCCCAAAAAAACAGAACAGTCATTTCTGGCAGCACTATGCCTAATAGCACCAATAAACTAATAGGCGTATGACAGGTGGGGTCAAGCTCATTCTGTAGGCTCCAATAACAGGATACAAGAACAGTCAACAGCATTCTGTAATCTCCGAATACAGAGCAAGCAGCCCAAGCTCCCCCTAGTGGTGAATTCAGAAAGCCAGAATTTTATTATTTACCTTTATGACTAGAAGTGTTTTGGAGCTTTGTATCTAAGAAGCCATTATTAAGATATTCTAATATATTCAATAACACTGAATGTAGCAGCTACATTACCAACATGATTAGTATATTAGCAATGTATTAGTGCACTGCAGACTAATTTCTTGGAGAGGGGCAAGTTGTGCCCCCATTCTCTCCCCTTCCTTAGACGATGATTAATTACAATATGTGAACTTTATACACAAAGAATCCTCCATTTGTGTTAGCAGAAACGAGATTCACAGTGGATTAATAACGGTGATAACCATCATTTCATCAGAAGTCATATTAATCCAACACTAATGAAGAGTATTCATAAATGATAAACGGCCGTAATTACAGGAAAACAGAGAAAACCCCTCAATAAATGTACAGCGAAGTCTGAGATATTGAGAAAGAAATATTATGGACCCATAGAGTCACTACAAGAATATAACTACTATAATACTGCCCCTATGTACAAGAATATAACTACTATAATACTGCCCCCTATGTACAAGAGTATAACTACTATAATACTGCCCCCTATATACAATATAACTACTATAATACTGCCTCCTATGTACAAGAGTATAACTACTATAATACTGCTCCCTATGTACAAGAATATAACTACTATAATACTGCCCCCTATGTAGAAGAATATAACTACTATAATACTGCCCCTATGTACAAGAATATAACTACTATAATACTGCCCCCTATGTATAAGAATATAACTACTATAATACTGCTCCTATGTACAAGAATATAACTACTATAATACTGCCCCTATGTACAAGAATATAGCTACTATAATACTGCCCCCTATGTACAAGAATATAACTACTATAATACTGCCCCCTATGTACAAGAATATAACTACTATAATACTGCCCCCTATGTACAAGAATATAGCTACTATAATACTGCCCCCTATGTACAAGAATATAACTACTATAATACTGCCCCTATGTACAAGAATATAACTACTATAATACTGCCCCTATGTACAAGAATATAGCTACTATAATACTGCCCCTATGTACAAGTATATAGCTACTATAATACTGCCCCTATGTACAAGAATATAACTACTATAATACTGCCCCTATATACAAGAATATAACTACTATAATACTGCTCCTATGTACAAGAATATAACTACTATAATACTGCCCCCTATATACAATATAACTACTATAATACTGCCTCCTATGTACAAGAGTATAACTACTATAATACTGCTCCCTATGTACAAGAATATAACTACTATAATACTGCCCCCTATGTAGAAGAATATAACTACTATAATACTGCCCCTATGTACAAGAATATAACTACTATAATACTGCTCCTATGTACAAGAATATAACTACTATAATACTGCCCCTATGTACAAGAATATAGCTACTATAATACTGCCCCCTATGTACAAGAATATAACTACTATAATACTGCCCCTATGTACAAGAATATAACTACTATAATACTGCCCCCTATGTACAAGAATATAGCTACTATAATACTGCCCCCTATGTACAAGAATATAACTACTATAATACTGCCCCTATGTACAAGAATATAACTACTATAATACTGCCCCTATGTACAAGAATATAGCTACTATAATACTGCCCCTATGTACAAGAATATAGCTACTATAATACTGCCCCTATGTACAAGAATATAACTACTATAATACTGCCCCCTATGTACAAGAATATAGCTACTATAATACTGCCCCTATGTACTATGTACAAGAATATTACTATAAATACTGCCCCTATGTACAAGAATATAACTACTATAATACTGCCCCCTATGTACAAGAATATAGCTACTATAATACTGCCCCCTATGTACAAGAATATAACTACTATAATACTGCCCCTATGTACAAGAATATAACTACTATAATACTGCCCCTATGTACAAGAAAATAACTACTATAATACTGCCCCTATGTACAAGAATATAACTACTATAATACTGCCCCTATGTACAAGAATATAACTACTATAATACTGCCCCCTATGTACAAGAATATAGCTACTATAATACTGCCCCTATGTACAAGAATATAACTACTATAAATACTGCCCCTATGTACAAGAATATAACTACTATAATACTGCCCCCTATGTACAAGAATATAGCTACTATAATACTGCCCCCTATGTACAAGAATATAACTACTATAATACTGCCCCTATGTACAAGAATGTAGCTACTATAATACTGCCCCCTATGTACAAGAATATAGCTACTATAATACTGCCCCTATGTACAAGAAAATAACTACTATAATACTGCCCACTATGTACAAGAATATAACTACTATAATACTGCTCCTATGTACAAGAATATAACTACTATAATACTGCTCCTTGTATAAGTATATAACTACTACATATAATACTGATTCTTGAGGACAATAGATACTTTTTTTAACTTCTGTAATTATATTTAATATGGGAAAAAAACCTTATATAAATAATGTGAATAAAATGGGTCTTGCATTAAAACTCCCCTAAATATTAATAGTTTTGACATCTTTGCTCTCCATCTTTTGTTTTTGCTCTTTTGTGGCTTCAGAGACCATGGTGCACTCATCAGCATCATCTTAAGAAGAAGAAGAAGAAAAAAAAAAAAAAGTACAGAAAAACTTCAGTAATAATGAGGCTTCAGCATTAACCACATGGTGACACTTTCGGCCCATGGCTCTAATATTCACTCTCCCTTTCTTTTCCTTGCGCCATCTCTTGGCTGAAACACATTTATGCATATAGAGAATTTCTCCAGCGATTCTTCACACTATTCTCAAAGTGCTGCCAAACTGGTCATGGATTTATAAAAACACATGTAACAATATCTGATGGATTTGGGGGGAAAAAAAAAAAATATGACTGAGTGTGGCGCCATATAGTGCACCGTTTAAAAAAAAAAAATGCTTATTATCATATAGGACGGAATAAACCAAGTTCAATTTTCTTAATGGATTGTCATGGAACCTGTGGGTATCTGTTTTAATAAACAACCCCCAACAAAGTATACCCTATGTTCTCATTAATATGTACAATTGTGCCACATACCGCACTCCCCACCCCTGATAACCATTGCAGCATTAATACATAGAAAGCAGAACATCCTGACAGTAGATGATCCTATTGATTAGAAAGTGATCTCCTACAATGGACAATGCAGCGTCAAGGTCATCGGTATCATCACACATGTATGAGTTCAACATGGCTCCTCCTGGAATTAGATCCATAGCCCATGTCAAAAATTAGCACACCCCCTTCTCTGCTGTATTCCTCCTAGAATTAGATCCATAGCCCATGTCAAAAATTAGCACACCCCCCTTCTCTGCTGTATTCCTCCTAGAATTAGATCCGTAGCTCGTCAAAAATTAGTACACCCCCCTTTCTGATGTATTTAAAGAGATAGGATTTTTTTTTCCCCCAAGCCAGACTCTTCGTAGGACAGATCACAGTAGAGGGGTCCATAACTTGCCACCCCCCCCCCCCCCCACCAAAAAAAACGAAAACAAAAACGCCCTGTGTAAACACAGTTTAAAGGGGGTGGGAGAAAGCAAGAAATTAAATAGGTAGTGGTGGTCTCAGCGTTTGGATCCCGGCTAGTGTAACCTACAGGATGGCCATTAATAGATTGATACTGGTATCCACATATCCCAATGGTTTTTTCCTACTCTGTCCAGAATTAACCAAATACTAATATGTAATAATAAAAATATTGTAAGAAAGAAAAAAACTAATATGTTGTAATAAAAATATTGTAAGAAAAAAAACTAATATGTAATAAAAATATTGTAAGAAAAAAAAACTAATATGTAATAAAAATATTGTAACAAAAACAAATATGTAATAAAAATATTGTAACAAAAACAAATAAGAAAAAAAACCAATATGTAATAAAAATATTGTAACAAAAACAAATATGTAAAAAATATTGTAACAAAAAAAACAAACCAATATGTAATAAAAATATTGTAAGAAAAAAAATAATATGTTGTACTAAAAATATTGTAAGAAAAAAAAAAAACCCAATATGTAATAATAAAAATATTGTAACAAAAAAAACCCAAATATGTAATAGGCGATGTGAATTATTACTTCATATTGGCCCAAAATAACAATTCTGGGCAATTTCAAGTGTCGATTTTTGCAAGTTCTGAGGTTTTAGCCTCCATCTCTCCTATTTAATACACCGTCTACCCCCTCGTCCACTTATCCCACCCTTCAAATCTTTTATAGTGACCACACAACAAAGGACATCATTTTGCCTGCAGGTCAAAGCGACCGCAACAAGAGTTACACTGATACAATTCAATCTCCTCCAAATACATCTTGGTAAGAACATCTTATAGTCCAGCAAAACACAAAAAAACAAAAACAAAACTGAGGACCCAAGACTTGCTCCCATGCTCAGTAGTAAATGTGATGGATCCCTGTAGGAGAAGACTTGCACCCATGCTCAGTAGTAAATGTGATGGATCCCTGTAGGAGAAGACTTGCACCCATGCTCAGTAGTAAATGTGATGGATCCCTGTAGGAGAACTGGAGAATGACACATGGGAAGCAACACAGAAATTGCAGCATCATCCCTGGGTGGATGGTCACCCAGCAAAACACATTAGTAAATAATGACTAGTCCACATGTGGCAGGTGTAAGCTGGTACTTGTAGTCCTACAGCACCTAAAGAAACAAAAGCTTTCCGCTAATGCAGGGTGTGGATGGCCAAAGCAGAGCAGATAAAGGTCCATGCTGTCAGGAGTACAGAGAGCCGAGGCCATGTACCGCTCCACACCCTCTGTACAGGCAGCTAATTGGGAAATTTCCCATTGGCTTTCTGCTTACTGGAATGGATAAAGGAAATTAGCTTCCATTAGAGCCCTGGAGATGAACATTCTTTAACCCTCTGCTGACTGTCAAAAGGGTTAAACATCCTTTCTGCCTACTCAGTCTCCAAGGGGTTAATGCTGTCACCACTCAAAACTAACTGGTCAGACTTGTTAAATATCTCCCCCCCCCCCCCCTCCATAGGCTGGATTAACCCCAGGGTGCACTTTGGTAGAAAGAAGAAAAAAAAAAGTTCATATTACAATACAGAAGCTGGGAGTGCTGGCAAGGGAGGGGTTAATAAATGATGGATATCCCCGTGTTTACAATGCAAGCACCTGTGACAGGTGCAAAGCGATCTCCTAACTGTACCCCTCCCCTCCAGTCAGACACAATGCAATTAATAGCGCCCCCCCCCCTCCACCCCACCCCTCCCTTACAATGATAATGCACTGTGCATCCTACACAATCAGGGCTGTTACTTACATATCTCCTCAACTTTTTCTCTGGAGGGGATTTTCTCAGCCAGCCAGCATAGACCACCTCTCCTTCACTCATCCTGCCCAGATAAGAAGGAGACCCCTTGGGTCTGGATGTGTCAATCAACGGGGGAAAAAAAAGAAAGATAAAAGCTTTCCTTATGTGTCAATCCAAAAGCATTGGGGGATCATTGAAGGAGATCTTTCTTCTGCAGTCCAGTGCCATGAGTGGGGGAGCAGTGTTGGGGGGGCAGCTCGGCACAGTGTCCCCTCTGTGTGAGGACACAGTAAAGTCACTGTGCTGCTGACTGATCAGTTTTTCCCCTTCATCCTGCACTGCCCCAGTCACTGCTGTCTCCTCTTGTCTTTAGCTACAGCTGCCTGTGAAGCAGGAAACTAACTGCCTGTGTATTTCCCAGAGCAGCAATGGGTTCTAACCACACCCTACTCCAATAAGTAGGCATGGCAGGGGGCTGGGCCGCTCACCCCTGGACACACTGCACAACGTGTAACCGAATGGGAGAGACAGAATACAAAAGATGCGCTAGAACGCCGAGGAAATGAAGGGATCGAACGTTCCAAAGGATCGGTGTTTACAAACAATGTAACAACCCGAACGTTCCAAACGATCAGTGTCTACATAAACAATGTAACATCCCGAACATTCCAAACGATCAGTGTCTACAAACAATGTAAGAACCCGAACGTTCCAAACGATCAGTGTCTACAAACAATGTAACAACCCGAACGTTCCAAACAATCAGTGTCTACAAACAATGTAACAACCCGAACGTTCCAAACAATCAGTGTCTACAAACAATGTAACAACCCGAACGTTCCAAACAATCAGTGTCTACAAACAATGTAACAGCCCGAACGTTCCAAACGATCAGTGTCTACAAACCATGTAACAGCCCGAACGTTCCAAACGACCAGTGTCTACAAACAATGTAACAACCCGAACGTTCCAAACGATCAGTGTCTACAATGTAACAGTGCGAACGTTCCAAACGATCAGTGTCTACATAAACAATGTAACATCCCGAACATTCCAAACGATCAGTGTCTACAAAAAATGTAACAGCCCGAACGTTCCAAACGATCAGTGTCTACAAACAATGTAACAACCCGAACGTTCCAAATGATCAGTGTTTACAATATAAAAACCCGAACGTTCCAAAGGATCAGTGTCTGCATAAACAATGTAACAACCCGAACGTTCCAAACAATCAGTGTCTACAATGTAACAACCCGAACGTTCCAAACGATCAGCGTCTACAAACAATGTAACAACCCGAACGTTCCAAACGATCAGTGTCTACAAACAATGTAACAGCCCGAACGTTCCAAACGATCAGTGTTTACAATGTAACAACCCGAATGTTCCAAAGGATCAGTGTTTACAAACAATGTAACAGCCCGAACATTCCAAACGATCAGTGTTTACAATGTAACAACCTGAACGTTCCAAACGATCAGTGTCTACAAACAATTTAACAGCCCGAACGTTCCAAACGATCAGTGTCTACATAAACAATGTAACATCCTGAACGTTCCAAACGATCAGTGTCTACAAACAATGTAACAACCCGAACGTTCCAAACGATCAGTGTCTACATAAACGATGTAACAGCCCGAACGTACCAAACGATCAGTGTCTACAAACAATGTAACAACCCAAACGTTCCAAACGATCAGTGTGTACAATGTAACAACCCGAACGTTCCAAACGATCAGTGTCTACAATGTAACAGTGCGAACGTTCCAAACGATCAGTGTCTACATAAACAATGTAACATCCCGAACATTCCAAACGATCAGTGTCTACAAAAAATGTAACAGCCCGAACGTTCCAAACGATCAGTGTCTACAAACAATGTAACAACCCGAACGTTCCAAATGATCAGTGTTTACAATATAAAAACCCGAACGTTCCAAAGGATCAGTGTCTGCATAAACAATGTAACAACCCGAACGTTCCAAACAATCAGTGTCTACAATGTAACAACCCGAACGTTCCAAACGATCAGCGTCTACAAACAATGTAACAACCCGAACGTTCCAAACGATCAGTGTCTACAAACAATGTAACAGCCCGAACGTTCCAAACGATCAGTGTTTACAATGTAACAACCCGAATGTTCCAAAGGATCAGTGTTTACAAACAATGTAACAGCCCGAACATTCCAAACGATCAGTGTTTACAATGTAACAACCTGAACGTTCCAAACGATCAGTGTCTACAAACAATTTAACAGCCCGAACGTTCCAAACGATCAGTGTCTACATAAACAATGTAACATCCTGAACGTTCCAAACGATCAGTGTCTACAAACAATGTAACAACCCGAACGTTCCAAACGATCAGTGTCTACATAAACGATGTAACAGCCCGAACGTACCAAACGATCAGTGTCTACAAACAATGTAACAACCCAAACGTTCCAAACGATCAGTGTGTACAATGTAACAACCCGAACGTTCCAAACGATCAGTGTCTACAATGTAACAACCCGAACGTCCCAAAGGAACGGTGTTTACAAACAATGTAACAACCCGACCGTTACAAACGATCAGTGTCTACATAAACACAGATCCTGGAAGATACAAATATCAGACATAGATTTCATTATTTACTATCAATAATATATTATTTAGGATTAAGTTTATTAGATTTGTAGATTTGCTGTCATAGGAAGTAGATTATTGATATCACACATAAAGCTACCCCCTGTGCCAGCCAGAGGGTGCCTCCTCCCTAAACCTTGGCAGCAAGTGGTGCCAATGGGGAAGCGGGTCCTCATAGTTTAGTGGTTCCCAGGAGCTGTGGATGAAGGTCCCCAAAAGTCCATCAACGATAGGGGAGGCAAGGTAATTTCACTCTGCTCAAATATGAGAATGTCAGTTGAGATTAATTTGATATGGATTGTGGAAGAGAAGCGCAATAGGGTCTTATCCAAGAAAACCGTAAGGTAATAAAAGTAAAGAACTCACCTACAGGAGTTGTGCCATTCACAACCCCTATACTCGTATGTAGCCACCGGTGAAAAAGCTGCAGCCCCGGGGGTGTAGAAAATAAAGGATGAGAAGAGGAATCGGGTTGTAGTGATGCGCTATTCACCACTCCAGAATTTATGACTGATTAATGGCTTTTTATTTTCTTGCACAGGTCTTCGCGTTTCTGGAGTACTCAGCTCCCTTCATCAGGACTTCAGGCAAAAAACATCAAATCAAATTGATCTGGTTTTTTTTGCCTGATGTCCTGATGAAGGGAGCTGAGTACTCCAGAAACGCGTAGACCTGTGCATGAAAATAAAAAGCCATTAATCAATCATAAATTCTGGAGTGGTGAATAGCGCGGCACTACAACCCGATTCCTCTTCTCATCCTTAATTGAGATTAATTATGATAGGTGCTGATCAAAGAAAGGGTTAAACACTGCGCTGCCGTTAAAGAAAATCCAAGACCAAATGGATAGGAATCGTGCTCTTTATTAGTCTATGCGTTTGGCCGGTGTGACACTTGCGATTGCATCGCGTGTGGACTAGTACTCTCCTCATAGGAGCGTCTCCGCTGCATAGAGATGCATGCAACCTACCCGCTCCTGTGAGGAGTGTGAGTCCGTGCCGGGTGATACACCGCAAGATACATGCGAGGCAATCACAAGTGTGACAACGGTCTTTCAGAGATTATTCTCCTTCAGGACCAAATCAAAAGTGATTTTTGGTCCTGAAGAAGGAGCGCAGTGTGTAATCCTTTCTTTGATCTCCACCTATCATTTTTCGCTGGGTAGCTGCAGCAGCCATTGGTACACGTTTTAACATTGGTTGTGACTAGAATTGAGTGAGTACCTAACTATTCATACTTGCTATACTCCTAACGAGTACTGTCTAATACTCACGTATTCGATCCGAATAGCGTGTACAATGCAAGTCAATGGGAAATACTCGCGATGTAACAAGTAACCCGAGTCCCGCACGATTCGCTACTCGCACGAATAGTATGGCATTCGCGTTACTCGTTACTTTGAGTTTTTCCCTATTGACTTGAATTGCGCACACTATTCGGAATGAATACGTGAGTATTAGACAGTACTCGTTAGGAGTATAGCAAGTATGAATAGTTAGGTTCTTACCTATCTGCACTTTTTGTCTCCCTCAATTTGTTTTTAATTGAGATTAGACATATAGAAATTAATTACAACAAATCTAGCTAGGTATGAGATTACACAAAAAATAAATGGGCGGCCCAAAGTGACCTAGCAGCCCCAGCTTTATTAAATGGATTATAGACCGAATGCAAAAACTATTTCCAAAAATAATCATCTTGTTTTAGCCCATATTGGGCGATATTTTGGCCTCAGGATTTGAAAAAGGCTCATTATTTTTTTTGTCCAAAAATCGCCATAATATGGGGTATTAAAGTCTGCTATATTTGGCAATACGTTTTGGCTGTATAGTTTTGGATTCCGTGTATTGGCGCCATTGGTTCAATGATTGGAGATGTACACCTGTGCGGACATATACGTGTGCTTCTTTTATTCCTGGTCTGCATAGATGGATAGGGGGATGGATAGGGGGATGGATAGGGGGAAGGATAGAGGGAAGGATAGAGGGAAGGATAGAGGGAAGGATAGAGGGAAGGATAGAGGGAAGGATAGAGGGATGGACAGAGGGATGGACAGAGGGATGGACAGAGGGATGGACAGAGGGATGGACAGAGGGATGGACAGAGGGATGGACAGAGGGATGGACAGAGGGATGGACAGAGGGATGGACAGAGGGACGGACAGATAGATGGATGGATGGATGGATAGATGGATGGAGGAATAGATGGATGGATAGATGGATGGATAGATGGATGGATGCTATAGATGGATGGATGGATAGATGGATGGATAGATGGATGGATAGATGGATGGATGGATGGATAGATGGATGGATAGATGGATGGATAGATGGATGGATAGATGGATAGATCGATGGATAGATCGATGGATAGATATAGACGGAAAGATAGATTGATCGAAAATAAGAAAATGTAGGCTGCACCGCAGAAATAATAAATGCACAATGTATAAAACTTTATTGGCCCATGTGGAAAAAGGCAACATTGTCAATAGCTAAATTTAGGATACGATATATAAATATATACATATACATGATGGGATTGCTGATGAATATATAAAATAAAATATGGCAGCATTCCCATTTAAAAAAGGTTGAAAAAATAGTATTTATTCCAAGTCCATGTACACAATGTTTCAGCTCTGGCAAGGAGTCTTTTACAAGTTGACAGTGGCTGATTGCCAGAGCTGAAACATTTTTGAAATGGGAGAGCTGCCATGCTTTTTTATTTTTTGATATGCAATCGATACATAGAAAACTCAGCAGAAAGTAGCAGCATGAATTAGGATAAAGACTGGTGCTGGAGGCGGCGGTGACCCCGGAGCAGAATGTGAATACGCAGGATCTGCAGCTCTCGAGGGTTTCCAGAACAGAATTGTAGTTTTCCTCACAGTGACGTGTCAGTGATTTCTCAAGCATTTTTCTGGCGTTCAGTATAATGTCGTCAGCTCGATACAGCGTGCATACTATTCTAACGTGTACATTACATATCTGCCATCGAATGGGTCATTTTTGAAGAGTCTTCCAATGACCAGAATGTGCACGGTTTATGCTGCTTTGCTAAGACATGACCATTTTAGTGTTTTGGGGACGTATTCAGGTACAGCAGGGGTAGGACTCCCCGATTGTATTCCCCATTACAGCTCACACGGGGACGGTCACAGACTGCTCTCTTCTTGTATCACAATCCGCCATAGATCCACCCTTACTAGCACTGCCAGTTTGCTTGAGCGTACCCTGCAAACGGGCGGAGGTAGACCGTTTTATTAGGGTTAGATATACTGTAGATTTTTGTGTCGTAACAGAAATCTTCTCTCCATATGTGGATGTCCGGATGAGCAAGTGCTGAGCCATAGCAGCCAATGTGAACAAGCAGCGCTGCAGTGTAAAGCATGGATGACAGGTGGTGTCTAAACTGAGAAGCAGTGGATTTCAGATTACCTAAAAACCGGATGGCCGAAACATAGTTCTGCCCTAATGGAGCAGATCAGCCAATGCGAAGCTGTAATGTCCGCATGGTTATGATATGCCATCACTATTATACATGGGCATCAGCGGATTCTGAGAAGGAAGGGCACGCCGGACTCCATCACCCTGCTGCCTCTCTACTGTATTGCATTCCATAATGATACTCAATATGGCAAATCCAATAATTGCTAATGCATCCATGCTCTTCACCCCGGGTCCTTGAATCATAAAAAAGCCCTTTAATGTAACATTTGAAGGGTTTTTTCATTCTTAGAAATACAAGGCTTTTTTTGTGGTGGTTGCAGCTCCATTCAATTTTAATGGGGCTATATTGCACCAGACACAACCCATGGTCACTGGTGGATGGACAGAGGGACGGACGGACGGACAGAGGGACGCACAGAGGGACGGACAGAGGGACGCACAGAGGGACGGACGGACGCACAGAGGGACGGACGGACGGACAGAGGGACGGACGGACGGACAGAGGGACGGACGGACGGACAGAGGGACGGACGGACGGACAGAGGGACGGACGGACGGACAGAGGGATAGAAAGATCAATAGATAGATGCAGACAGACAGATGGGTAAAGGGAAATATATATGATAGACAGATAGAGAGGGATAGACAGATATGGACAGTGAACCTACAAGAGGACGTCCGATCCATTCTCTTGACATCATGTAAATGAACATTGTGACCAATGACCAGTAAAATCTGGTAAGATGGACCCATTTAATCAGCTTATATAGCTTACTGTATTGTTCCCCCCAATATATAACTCTCCTGCTATAGGAAAACTACAATTCCCAGTAAGGGAAGGGAAGTAAAACCCCACAAAGCAATTTTAAAATCCCAGAGAACACTTTTAAAGGTACATTCAGAGCTGCATTTACAATTCTGCACGGTGATCAGGCTGCGCTCTCTCACTGCTGCCCTCTGCTGGGTGAATATCGGTACTAAGGATGCTAGGACATGCTAATGATGATCATTTTAGGACTTGTAAGAGCTTTAAAGATTTCCTCTACAGTGATGCAGCAGAACCCAGAATGCAGCTCTGGATGTAACCAGAGTATAACACATAATGTAACTTGAGGTGTTTAAAGCAAATATTAGAGCTGTACCTGAACGTTTCAAAACTCAAGAAATACCAGATCTGCTCATCTCTAGCGGTGACCTCCGGCGCTTATTAATCCCGGCAGCACATCCTAATTATAATTTCTGCTTGTAATTAAGCTCCGGCTGAGAAGAAAGCGATGTTTACGACACATTAACCTCCCGCCGCTCGCATCATGGCGCCCCCTATTCTCCAAACATAAATCGGGATTTATCATTATTTTTTAATGGTTAATTATCATCACACACACACATATATATAAAAATAAATATATACACATATATAAAAATAAATATATACATATATAAAAATAAATATATACATATATAAAAATAAATATATACACATATATATAAATATATACACATATATATATAAATATATACACATATATATATAAATATATACACATATATATATAAATATATACACATATATATATAAATATATACACATATATATATAAATATATATATATATATATATATATATATATATATTATATACACACACACATATATATATATATATATATATACCAACATATATATATATACACACATACAGTTAGGTCCAGAAATATTTGGACAGTGACACAAGTTTTGTTATTTTAGCTGTTTACAAAAACATGTTCAGAAATACAATTATATATATAATATGGGCTGAAAGTGCACACTCCCAGCTGCAATATGAGAGTTTTCACATCCAAATCGGAGAAAGGGTTTAGGAATCATAGCTCTGTAATGCATAGCCTCCTCTTTTTCAAGGGACCAAAAGTAATTGGACAAGGGACTCTACGGGCTGCAATTAACTCTGAAGGCGTCTCCCTCGTTAACCTGTAATCAATGAAGTAGTTAAAAGGTCTGGGGTTGATTACAGGTGTGTGGTTTTGCATTTGGAAGCTGTTGCTGTGACCAGACAACATGCGGTCTAAGGAACTCTCAATTGAGGTGAAGCAGAACATCCTGAGGCTGAAAAAAAAGAAAAAATCCATCAGAGAGATAGCAGACATGCTTGGAGTAGCAAAATCAACAGTCGGGTACATTCTGAGAAAAAAGGAATTGACTGGTGAGCTTGGGAACTCAAAAAGGCCTGGGCGTCCACGGATGACAACAGTGGTAGATGATCGCCGCATACTTTCTTTGGTGAAGAAGAACCCGTTCACAACATCAACTGAAGCCCAGAAAACTCTCAGTGAAGTAGGTGTATCTGTCTCTAAGTCAACAGTAAAGAGAAGACTCCATGAAAGTAAATACAAAGGGTTCACATCTAGATGCAAACCATTCATCAATTCCAAAAATAGACAGGCCAGAGTTAAATTTGCTGAAAAACACCTCATGAAGCCAGCTCAGTTCTGGAAAAGTATTCTATGGACAGATGAGACAAAGATCAACCTGTACCAGAATGATGGGAAGAAAAAAGTTTGGAGAAGAAAGGGAACGGCACATGATCCAAGGCACACCACATCCTCTGTAAAACATGGTGGAGGCAACGTGATGGCATGGGCATGCATGGCTTTCAATGGCACTGAGTCACTTGTGTTTATTGATGACATAACAGCAGACAAGAGTAGCCGGATGAATTCTGAAGTGTACCGGGATATACTTTCAGCCCAGATTCAGCCAAATGCCGCAAAGTTGATCGGACGGCGCTTCATAGTACAGATGGACAATGACCCCAAGCATACAGCCAAAGCTACCCAGGAGTTCATGAGTGCAAAAAAGTGGAACATTCTGCAATGGCCAAGTCAATCACCAGATCTTAACCCAATTGAGCATGCATTTCACTTGCTCAAATCCAGACTTAAGACGGAAAGACCCACAAACAAGCAAGACCTGAAGGCTGCGGCTGTAAAGGCCTGGCAAAGCATTAAGAAGGAGGAAACCCAGCGTTTGGTGATGTCCATGGGTTCCAGACTTAAGGCAGTGATTGCCTCCAAAGGATTCGCAACAAAATATTGAAAATAAAAATATTTTGTTTGGGTTTGGTTTATTTGTCCAATTACTTTTGACCTCCTAAAATGTGGAGTGTTTGTAAAGAAATGTGTACAATTCCTACAATTTCTATCAGATATTTTTGTTCAAACCTTCAAATTAAACGTTACAATCTGCACTTGAATTCTGTTGTAGAGGTTTCATTTCAAATCCAATGTGGTGGCATGCAGAGCCCAACTCGCGAAAATTGTGTCACTGTCCAAATATTTCTGGACCTAACTGTATATATATACACATATATATATATATTTTGGGTTCTATGTTTTTTGACGTCACACAATGTGAGGGCCACCTATGGGGAGAGCGAACCAGAAAAGGCTATGATTGTTGACCCAATGCCAGTCTGCCGCACCTAAAGCCAGCAGAATAGTGTATTGCACTGGAACAGGTTTTTGGATAAAAACAGAATGTACCGAATCAGAAATGTTTTTAGGCCGCCTCTAAACATTAGACGAGCCATCCTCCTATTTCTCTACTTTCACTGCCAGTGAAATTTTGGGAAAACCTCTGAATTTATAAGATGCATTAAAACTAGTGATGGGCGGACCTGGACTGTAAAAGTCTGGATCCATGTGGGTTCAAAAGAAGCCAAGCACTGACCCCAGGACAATGTTTTCAGGGAACTCCGGATAAAGGTCCAGATCCAGCAGCTCGGGTAATAAAAAATAAAAAAAAAAAAAAAAAAAGAAATAAAGGAAAAAGACTGGAAAAAAAAAAAAAGGGGAAAGCAGGCACGTTATACTTACCAGTCTCCATGCGGCTGTAACACTACTTCCGGGGCCACTCATTAACCTCATATATATATGCACTGCTTCCCCTGCACTGTTGTCTGTGATTGGTTGCAGTCAGATGCGCCTCCACACTGAGTGACAGCCTGTCTGATGCTTCCAATCACAGATGCTATGTGTGTCCCTGTATTGGTGTAAAAATAAAATTAAAAAAAATTGTCATAAGGTCCCCCATATTATGAAACACAGCACAGATAAAGCGCACGGCTACAGTCTGCAGCCCCCAGCCGTGCGCTTATCTAGGCTGTGTATCAAAATAAGAGGGACCAGATGTGGCTTTGTTTAATTATTCAAAAAAAAAAACAAAACATTGTGCAGTCCCCCTCAATTTTGATACCCATCCATGATAAAGCTGACAGCGGTGGGCTGGTATTCTCAGGCTGGGGAGACCCATGGTTATTGGACCCCCCCCAGTCTAAATATAGCAGACTGTAGCCGCCCAGGATTGTCACATACATTAGCTGTGACAGCCATGGAAACTTTACCCGGCTCTTTCCGATTGCCCTGGTTGGATGGCAATCAGACTAATAAGGGATTAATGACAGCTCACAGCTGCCACTAAGCCCTAGATTAGTAATGGGAGGCACCTATGAGACACCCCCATTACTAATCTGTAAGTGAAAGAAATAAAACACAAAACACCCAAATCAATCCTTTATTTGAAATCCAAAAATAAAAACAAAGAAGGGAATTTTGTTTACTTACCGTAAATTCCTTTTCTTCTAGCTCCAATTGGGAGACCCAGACAATTGGGGTGTATAGCTATGCCTCCGGAGGCCACACAAAGTATTACACTAAAAGTGTAAAGCCCCTCCCCTTCTGCCTATACACCCCCCGTGCATCACGGGTTCCTCAGTTTTAGTGCAAAAGCAAGAAGGAGGAAAGCAAATAAATTGGTTTAAAGTAACTTCAATCCGAAGAACCTCGGAGAACTGAAACCATTCAACATGAACAACATGTGTACCCGAAAAAACAACAGGGCGGGTGCTGGGTCTCCCAATTGGAGCTAGAAGAAAAGGAATTTACGGTAAGTAAACAAAATTCCCTTCTTCTTTGTCGCTCCATTGGGAGACCCAGACAATTGGGACGTCCAAAAGCAGTCCCTGGGTGGGTAAAATAATACCTCATAATAGAGCCGTAAAACGGCCCGTTCCTACAGGTGGGCAACCGCCGCCTGAAGGACTCGTCTACCTAGGCTGGCATCCGCCGAAGCATAGGCATGCACCTGATAGTGTTTGGTGAAAGTGTGCAGGCTCGACCAGGTAGCCGCCTGGCACACCTGCTGAGCCGTCGCCTGGTGCCGTAAAGCCGAGGACGCACCGACGGCTCTGGTAGAATGGGTCTTTAGCCCTGAGGGAACCGGAAGCCCAGAAGAACGGTAGGCTTCAAGAATTTGTTCCTTGATCCACCGAGCCAGGGTGGATTTGGAAGCCTGTAACCCCTTACGCTGACCAGCGACAAGGACAAAGAGTGCATCCGAGCGGCGCAGGGGCGCCGTACGGGAAATGTAGATTCTGAGTGCTCTCACCAGATCTAACAAATGCAAAACCCTTTCACATTGATGAACTGGATGAGGACAAAAAGAAGGCAAGGAGATATCCTGATTGAGATGAAAGGTGGATACCACCTTAGGAAGGAATTCCGGAACCGGGCGCAGCACCACCTTGTCCTGGTGAAACACCAGGAAAGGGGCTTTGCATGACAGCGCTGCTAGCTCAGACACTCTCCGAGGTGAGGTGACTGCTACTAGGAAGACCACTTTCTGCGAAAGGCGAGAAAGAGAAATATCTTTCAAAGGTTCAAAGGGTGCCTTCTGAAGGGCCAGCAGAACCCTGTTCAGATCCCAGGGTCCTAACGGCCGCCTGTAAGGAGGAACAATGTGACAAACCCCTTGCAGGAACGTGCGCACCTGAGAAAGCCTGGCAAGACGCTTCTGAAAGAACACAGAGAGCGCAGAGACTTGTCCCTTAAGAGAGCCGAGCGACAAACCTTTTTCCAATCCTGATTGAAGAAAGGAAAGAAACGTGGGCAATGCAAATGGCCAGGGAGAAAATCCCTGATCAGAGCACCAAGAAAGGAATATCTTCCACGTCCTGTGGTAGATCTTGGCAGACGTTGGTTTCCTGGCCTGTCTCATAGTGGCAATGACCTCTTGAGACAACCCTGAAGACGCTAGGATCCAGGACTCAATGGCCACACAGTCAGGCTGAGGGCCGCAGAATTCAGATGGAAAAAACGGCCCTTGAGACAGCAAGTCTGGACGGTCTGGCAGTGCCCACGGTTGGCCCACCGTGAGATGCCACAGATCCGGGTACCACGACCTCCTCGGCCAGTCTGGAGCGACGAGAATGGCGTGGCGGCAGTCTGACCTGATCTTGCGTATCACTCTGGGCAACAGTGCCAGAGGTGGGAACACATAAGGGAGTTGAAACTGCGACCAAACTTGAACTAAGACGTCTGCCGCCAGAGCTCTGTGATCGTGAGATCGTGCCATGAATGCCGTGACCTTGTTGTTGTGCCGGGACGCCATTAGGTCGACGTCCGGCATCCCCCAGCGGCAACAGATCTCCTGAAACACGTCCGGGTGAAGAGACCATTCCCCTGCGTCCATGCCCTGGCGACTGAGGAAGTCTGCTTCCCAGTTTTCTATGCCCGGGATGTGAACTGCGGATATGGTGGAGGCCGTGTCTTCCACCCACCTCAGAATCCGCCGGACTTCCTGGAAGGCTTGTCGACTGCGTGTTCCGCCTTGGTGGTTGATGTATGCCACCGCTGTGGAGTTGTCCGAATGAATTCGGATCTGCTTGCCTTCCAGCCACTGCCGGAAGGCCTGTAGGGCAAGATAAACTGCCCTGATCTCCAGAACATTGATCTGAAGGGTGGACTCTTGCTGAGTCCACGTACCTTGAGCCCTGTGGTGGAGAAAAAACTGCTCCCCACCCTGACAGACTCGCATCTGTCGTGACCACCGCCCAGGATGGGGGTAGAAAGGATTTCCCTTTCGACAATGAGTTGGGCAGCAGCCACCACCGAAGAGAATCCTTGGCCGCCTGAGAAAGGGAGACGTTCCTGTCGAGGAACGTCGACCTCCCGTCCCATTGGCGGAGAATGTCCCATTGTAGTGGACGCAGATGAAACTGCGCGAAAGGGACTGCCTCCATTGCTGCTACCATCTTCCCTAGGAAGTGCATGAGGCGCCTCAAGGGGTGCAACTGGCCTTGAAGGAGAGATTGCACCCCTATCTATAGTGAAACGTTGTTTGTCCAGCGGAAGCTTCACTATCGCTGATAGAGTATGAAACTCCATGCCAAGATATGTCAGCGATTGGGCCGGGGTCAGATTTGACTTTGAAAAGTTGATGATCCACCCGAAACTCTGGAGAGTCTCCAGCGCAACGTTCAGGCTGTGTTGGCATGCCTCTTGAGAGGGCGCCTTGACCAGCAGATCGTCTAAGTAATTGATCACAGAGTGTCCCTGAGAGTGCAGGACTGCTACTACTGCTGCCATGACCTTGGTGAAGACCCTTGGGGCTGTCGCCAGACCGAAAGGCAGAGCTACGAACTGAAGGTGTTCGTCTCCTATAACGAAGCGTAGAAAACGCTGATGCTCTGGAGCAATCGGCACGTGGAGATAAGCATCCTTGATGTCTATTGACGCTAGGAAATCTCCTTGAGACATTGCGGCGATGACGGAGCGGAGGGATTCCATCCGGAACCGCCTGGTTTTCACGTGCTTGTTGAGCAGTTTTAGGTCCAGAACGGGACGGAAAGACCCGTCCTTTTTTGGCACCACAAACAAATTGGAGTAAAAACCGTGACCTTGCTGCTGAAGAGGAACAGGGATCACCACTCCTTCTGCCTTTAGAGTGCACACCGCCTGCAGAAGAGCATCGGCTCGGTCGGGAGGCGGAGACGTTCTGAAGAATCGAGTCGGAGGACGAGAACTGAACTCTATCCTGTACCCGTGAGACAGAATGTCTCTCACCCAACGGTCTTGGACCTGTGGCAGCCAAATGTCGCCAAAGCCGGAGAGCCTGCCACCGACCGAGGATGCGGAGAGAGGGGGCCGAAAGTCATGAGGAAGCCGCCTTGGTAGCGGTTCCTCCGGCTGTCTTTTTTGGGCGTGACTGAGCCCGCCAAGAATCTGAGCTCCTCTGATCCTTTTGAGACCTTTTGGACGAGGAGAATTGGGACCTGCCCGAGCCTCGAAAGGACCGAAACCTCGACTGTCCCCTCCTCTGTTGTGGTTTGTTTGGTCTGGGCTGAGGTAAGGATGAATCCTTACCCTTGGATTGTTTAATGATTTCATCCAATCGCTCACCAAACAGTCGGTCACCAGAAAATGGCAAACTGGTTAAACACTTTTTGGAAGCAGAATCTGCCTTCCATTCCCTTAACCACAAGGCTCTGCGTAAAACCACGGAGTTGGCAGACGCCACTGCCGAACGGCTCGTAGAGTCCAGGACAGCATTAATAGCGTAAGACGCAAATGCCGACATTTGAGAGGTTAAGGATGCCACTTGCGGAACAGATGTACGTGTGACAGTGTCAATCTGCGCCAGACCAGCTGAAATAGCTTGGAGTGCCCACACGGCTGCGAATGCTGGAGCAAACGACGCGCCGATAGCTTCATAGATGGATTTCAACCAGAGTTCCATCTGGGAATCTTTAAGTGAAGCCCCATCTTCCACTGCAACTACGGATCTAGCCGCAAGCCTGGAGATTGGAGGATCCACCTTGGGACACTGGGTCCAGCCCTTGACCACGTCAGGAGGGAAGGGATAACGTGTATCCTTAAGGCGTTTGGAGAAACGCTTATCAGGATAAGCGTGGTGTTTCTGGACTGCCTCCCTGAAGTCAGAGTGGTCCAGAAAGTACTCAATTTACGCTTGGAATACCTGAAATGGAATTTCTCCTGCTGTGAAGCTGACTCCTCCACTGGAGGAGCTTAGGGAGAAATATCCAACATTCGATTGATGGACGCTATAAGATCATTCACTATGGCGTCACCCTCAGGTGTATCCAGATTTAGAGAGGTCTCAGGATCAGAATCCTGATCAGCTACCTCCGCTTCATCATACAGAGAGTCCTCCTGCTGGGACCCTGACCAGTGTGATGATGTCGAGGGCCGTTCCCAGCGAGCTCGCTTAGGCCGTCTGGGACTGTCGTCCGTGTCAGAGCCTTCACCCTGGGATGCATGGGACATCCCCGGAGCCCGGAGTTGATCCAACTGAGGGGGACCAGGGGGCAATGATTCAACAGTGCCCATGGTCTGAGGTACCGGTCTGGACTGCAAAGTTTCTAGAATTTTAGTCATAGTCACAGACAATCTATCAGCAAAAACTGCAAACTCCGTCCCCGTCACCTGGACAGTATTCACAGGTGGTTCTGCACACAATGGGGATCAGTGGAACCTGCCGGTAGAACAGCCTCACAAGCAGTACAAGCAGCATAGAAAGCCTGTGCCTTGGCACCCTTGCTTTTTGCGGACGACATGCTGTCCTCTGAGCAATCTAGGAGGGTATATAGCCAAGAATAGCGACCGTACAGTGCAATGTATAGAATACAAGCATAAAAGTACAAATGAACACTTCGGCGCTAGTGGGGTCAGCACTTCAGGTGCTGCTTACCGCCCGCTGAAAAGCGGGTGTGTGGTCGCCAGAATCCCGTGTCTCCCCCAGAGCTTGTCTCCCCTCTCCAGCTCCGACTGCACACAGGAATGGCTGCCGGCGTCCTGTGAAGAGGGGCGTACCGTGGGCGTGCCTCAGACAAAGTGCGGGAAACTGGCGTCCCACTGTGTTCAGTGAGTGGGCTGGAGTATGCAAGCAGACTCCAGCCCTCGGCGCTGACGTCCGGCACAGCGTCCCGCCCCTCCCCTGACTGGCAGGCCTGGGGGCGGGAAAGCCACGAGACTAGGCCGTAAAAGCCGGGGACTCGAGTAATAAGCGCGGCCGTCCAGAGGCACGGCCAGCGCGGAAGTCCCCGGCGCACTACAAATCCCAGCCGCGCCGCAGTGTAAAACTGACAGCAGCGGCCGGCGCGGCAGTCCCCAATACATTAACTAACTCAGCAAAGCTGTAGTGAGTAGTGGCACAAGCGCGCAGCGCTGTTGTCCCCAGCGCACTAACACACCCAGCAATGCTGCGGTGTGTCTGCGCGCGGTCTGTACGGGGACACAGAGTACCTTGACGTAGCAGGGCCATGTCCCTGACGATACTCAGCTCCATATCCAGCAGATACCCCAGTGGCAGTGGATGGAGCACGGTCTCCTGTGCCTGGAGACCGGTAGGATCCCACTTCACCCAGAGCCCTAAGGGGGATGGGGAAGGAAAGCAGCATGTGGGCTCCAGCCTCCGTACCCGCAATGGATACCTCAACCTTAACAAACACCGCCAAGAGTGGGGTGAGAAGGGAGCATGCTGGGGGCCCTATATGGGCCCACTTTTCTTCCATCCGACATAGTCAGCAGCTACTGCTGACTAAACAGTGGAGCTATGCGTGGATGTCTGACCTCCTTCGCACAAAGCTTGAAAACTGAGGAACCCGTGATGCACGGGGGGTGTATAGGCAGAAGGGGAGGGGCTTTACACTTTTAGTGTAATACTTTGTGTGGCCTCCGGAGGCATGAGCTATACACCCAATTGTCTGGGTCTCCCAATGGAGCGACAAAGAAACACACAATATTTCACTTATTAACCCCCAAAACACTCCTAAAGGTCTGACCTAATCCACACGATGTCCCACACCAGCTGTGCTACAAACATATGCCCAGCGCATGGGCACAGATTATGACCGCATGCTGTGGTTTCAGATGGAAACAAAGCCGCAGTGATGAGCGGTGACGTCACTCAGGTTATTTGCGGTCCCAGGAGAAATACCGTGGGAACCTCCAGCTGTTACCGCAAATAAACTGAGTGACGTCACCGCTCATCGCTGCTGTTAAGTCATTCTCTGCCTGTAGCCCACAGCGTGCGGACATGTTCTGTGCTCGAGTGCTGTGCCTTCAGTATGTACGTAGCAGAGCTAGAATCGTCATGGGACCTCGTGTGGATTACTTCAGGCCTGGGTCTTTGGGGGGTTAATAAAAGAGTGAAAGAGGGTGGATTTTTGTATTGCATTTTAAATAAAGGATTTTTTTCGGTGTTTGTGTTTATTTCTTTTCATTTACAGCTGAGTAATGGGGGGGTCTTATAGGCACCTTCTATTACTAATCTAGGGTTATTCGCAGGTGTGAGCTGTCATTAAACCCTTATTACTCTGACTGCCACTGCACCAGGGCAATCAGGACAAGCCGGATAAAGTTCCGGGATTGTTGCATCTAACGGATGCGACAATCCTGGGCGGCTGCAAACTGCTATTTTTAGGCTGGGGGGTCCAATAACCATGGGTCTCTGCAGCCTGAAAATATCAGACACCAGCTGTTGGTGTTATCATGGCTGAATATCAAAAGAGGGGGGGACCGCAAAGAGGGGAGGTTTCTGTTACAGCAAGTTGCCACCCAGCCAAAAAATAGCGACTGAAGCTTCACCCTCTTTACCAATGCTTTTTGCTTCACAAGCGCTTGCGGGGAACAAATTAGAAGAAAAATGGACACCTTCTGGGAGGTGTGTCCTGTGTCATTAGTACATGATAAATGAAGGTCCCCATCATATACTGGGAATGGATAGGTGTAATCAAATGAGCGACTTCTTGTTTATTTATACTGGCGCTCCAAAATTTGCAAATCATCCATCCATTCATCCATCCATCCATCCATCCATTCATCCATCCAGGATTGTAGAAAAAAAACAAACAAAAAAAAACCAAACACTGAGCTCATAAAATAAAGAGAACAATGTCTGTAATAAAAATACATGTATTTGTAAATAAAGTTAATTAAAAAAAAAAAAAAAAAAGTTGTCCATTTTTGGCCTTCACATTCCCATCCCTTTCATCACCCTAATAAGTTACTATTAGTCATGGCGTCTTTGTGTCCGGTTGGTCTCATAAGAGGCACGAATAGGAGAATCTTGGAAATGGGATGACATCTTTGATATTGTCCACTCCCAAAACGAACTGCAGGTATCTCTCAAATCCCATCCCGAAACCGCTGTGTGGAACGGATCCAAAC
This sequence comes from Anomaloglossus baeobatrachus, assembly GCF_048569485.1. NCBI lineage: Eukaryota > Metazoa > Chordata > Amphibia > Anura > Aromobatidae > Anomaloglossus > Anomaloglossus baeobatrachus. The sequence goes on from NC_134354.1 coordinate 765,150,274, forward strand.
CGACGTAAATCTAAATACCTGCGGGAGAGGAAGCAAAGTGAGGAGCTGTAGAGGTTACCGAGCATCCAGCTGAAAAGGACATATAGGAGGAGCAATGGAAGAAAACACGGAAGTGAGATGCTCTCTGCCAATCATCACCTCCGAGGACATTACTGGAGATGTTGATTGGTTGGTTGACAGAAACAGGGCCTCCCGCAGAAGGCAGCTGCTAAGTCCATTTCAGCTGAACTCCAGGCAACGTACAATTCAAACTGTAGAATAACTTTAACTGGGAAATAAGTGATAGGATGGATAGGGGGATGGGTCCTACATTTTTTTTGTCCTATATAATAAATTGGAACTTACCACTGGTATGTATCAGTCAGTCCTAACCTAAAATAGACAAGAAAAAAACAAAGATAAGGGGTGTCTTATCTAGTTAAAAAGGTCATCATCCTGATAGTAAGAGCTGCACTCACTATTCTGCAGAAGCAGTCACTGTGTACATACATTACATTACTGATCCTGTGCTGATCCAGAGTTACCTCCTGTATTATACTCCAGAGCTGCACTCACTATTCTGCTGGTGCAGTCACTGTGTACATACATTACATACCTTATCCTGAGTTACCTCCTGTATTATACTCCAGAGCTGCACTCACTATTCTGCTGGTGCAGTCACTGTGTACATACATTACATTACTGATCCTGTACTGATCCTGAGTTACCTCCTGTATTATACTCCAGAGCTGCACTCACTATTCTGCTGGTGCAGTCACTGTGTACATACATTACATTACTTATCCTGTACTGATCCTGAGTTACATCCTGTATTATACTCCAGAGCTGCACTCACTATTCTGCTGGTGCAGTCACTGTGTACATACATTACATTACTTATCCTGTACTGATCCTGAGTTACATCCTGTATTATACTCCAGAGCTGCACTCACTATTCTGCTGGTGCAGTCACTGTGTACATACATTACATTACTTATCCTGTACTGATCCTGAGTTACATCCTGTATTATACTCCAGAGCTGCACTCACTATTCTGCTGGTGCAGTCACTGTGTACATACATTACATTACTGATCCTGTGCTGAGATAAATGGATTTATATATTAATGTCACAGAGGGGGGGGGTAGAGTTTATTCTTTAGAGGTTAGAAAAAATACCTAATTTCTCTAACAGAAGAACCAAGTGGGGGAATCAATACTACGCGGCTGATAACATCTCTGAGACCAGTGAGGTCACACAATGCTGCGGTAACATCACAGATAAGGGAAGCAAAAAATTCAGAATGAGATTTATAATAAGAGATAAAAATCATAATTTCGCAATTAGTTTTGGTTACAGTCGAAGAAGCAGCAAAATACAGACGTGAACTCTCTGTTACCTCCGAATGTAAGTCAGACGCTCATCACACATTCCACGGGAATTAAGTGGGTCTGGTCCGATCAATGACATCACTGCCCGGCGCAGACCAGAGCCAGGAACCTGTCCGGAGCAAAGCGAAGGAGCGCGCGCCACTATCACAGGCGGGGAGCCGAGACACCACATTACAGCAAGTATTCTACTATAACATATTATATATATATATATATATATATATATATATATATATATATATATATATATATATATATTTTCATACATAGCATGCAGAGGCGTTATATTACCGTATTTTTCGGACTTTAAGACGCACCCTGGTTTTAGAGGAGGAAAATAAAATTTTCAGCAAAAAATTTGGTCATGACACACTATTATGGGGCGAGGAGCTGACACTGTTATGGGGGCAATGTCCCCAAATTCTCTAACTAAGGTACCCCATCCTGGTAATGATCCTCCTGCCTTGTATATATGTACCCCATCCCGGTATATATTCCCATCCTGCTATATATTCCCATCCTGCTATATACCACCATCGTGGTATAGCCCCATCCTGCTACATAGCGCCATCCTGGTATATGACCTTATCCTGCTATATACTGCCATCCTGCTATATACCCCCATCCATCCTGCTATATACCCCCATCCATCCTGCTATATACTCCCATCCATCCTGCTATATACTCCCATCCATCCTGTTATATACTCCCATCCATCCTGCTATATACCTCCATCCATCCTGCTATATACACCCATCCATCCTGATATATACCCCCATCCATCCTGCTATATACTCCCATCCATCCTGTTATATAACCCCATCCATCCTGTTATATAACCCCATCCATCCTGTTATATACCTCCATCCATCCTGATATATACCTCCATCCATCCTGATATATACCCCCATCCATCCTGCTCTATACCCCGCATCCTGTGACACACAAAAAAAAATAAACGTTTATACTCACCTTTCCTCGCTCCGTGCAGCATCGCTCCTCCTCCTGTCAGTGCCGGCAGCAGCGCCGCTGGAGTGTGGAGCAGTCACTGTTGTCTGCAGCATCGCTCGTTCTCCTGTCTGCTGGCCAGCTGACCTGTGTGGAGACTAGCGGTGCGCACAGGGATGACGTCATCGCTGTGCTCACCGTTCTCTACACAGATCGGCAGACAGGAGGACGAGCGATGCTGGAGACTACGGTGACGGGTGAGTATACTGATACACTGCCCCCCGCGCTGATGATGATGCAGTGAATACAGCCACACATGATCACTGCAGGCTGTAGCTGCCAGGGGTGATCACGCGGGCCAGCTGTTATGCGCGCATCCCCTGCCCATCATCCCGCACACCTGTCAGCGCCGGCTTCAGTGCTGAGGGATGATGGGCGTGCATATCAAATGAGCGGGCCCACGTGGTCATGGCAGGTGCTGCTACAGCCTGCTCATGCCCCCGATAACCCGCGCCACCGCAGCACCCTCATTCCACGCAGCCACATTCAGACCATAAGACGCACCCCCACTTTCCCCCAACATTTGGGGGAAAAAAGTGCGTCTTATAGTCCGAAAAATAAGGTATACTGCACAGGACTAAGGAGAAAGCATTTGACCACTACATGGAGAACAATTTTCAATTTATCGTTATATAAATATGTCAATAATATCCACTATGTACAAGAATATAACTACTATAATACTGCTTCTATGTACAAGAATATAACTACTATTATACTGCCCCTATGTACAAGATATAACTACTATAATACTGCGCCTATGTACAAGAATATAACTACTATAATACCGCCCCCTATGTACAAGAATATAACTACTATAATACTGCTCCCCTATGTACAAGAATATAACTACTATAATACTGACCCTATGTACAAGAATATAACTACTATAATACTGCTCCCTATGTACAAGAATATAACTACTATAATACTGCCCCTATGTACAAGAATATAACTACTATAATACTGCCCCTATGTACATGAATATAACTACTATAATACTGCCCCATATATACAAGAATATAACTACTATAATACTGCCCCGTATGTACAAGAATATAACTACTATAATACTGCCCCGTATGTACAAGAATATAACTACTATAATACTGCCCCCTATGTACAAGAATATAACTACTATAATACTGCCCCTATATATAAGAATATAACTACTATAATACTGCCCCTATATACAAGAATATAACTACTATAATACTGCCCCCTATGTACAAGAATATAACTACTATACTACTGCCACTATGTACAAGAATGTAACTACTATAATACTGCTTCTATGTACAAGAATATAACTACTATAATACTGCCCCTATATATAAGAATATAACTACTATAATATTGCCCCTATATACAAGAATATAACTACTATAATACTCCCCCCTATATACAGGAATATAACTACTATAATACTGCCACTATGTACAAGAATGTAACTACTATAATACTGCCCCTATGTACAAGAATATAACTACTATAATACTGCCCCTATGTACAAGAATATAACTAATAAAATACTGCTCCCTATGTACAAGAATATAACTACTATAATACTACTCCTATGTACAAGAATATAACTACTATAATACTGCCCCCTATGTACAAGAATATAACTACTATAATACTACTCCTATGTACAAGAATATAACTACTATAATACTGCCCCCTATGTACAAGAATATAACTATTATAATACTACTCCTATGTACAAGAATATAACTACTATAATACTGCTCCTATGTACAAGAATATAACTACTATAATACTGCCCCGTATGTACAAGAATATAACTAATATAATACTGCCCCCTATGTACAAGAATATAACTACTATAATACTGCCCCTATGTACATGAATATAACTACTATAATACTGCCCCCTATGTACAAGAATATAACTACTATAATACTACTCCTATGTACAAGAATATAACTACTATAATACTGCCCCCTATGTACAAGAATATAACTACTATAATACTGACCCTATGTACAAGAATATAACTACTATAATACTGCTCCCTATGTACAAGAATATAACTACTATAATACTGCCCCGTATGTACAAGAATATAACTACTATAATACTGCCCCTATGTACATGAATATAAGTACTATAATACTACTCCCATGTACAAGAATAGAACTACTATAATACTGCCCCGTATGTACAAGAATATAACTACTATAATACTGCCCCGTATGTACAAGAATATAACTACTATAATACTGCCCCCTATGTACAAGAATATAACTACTATAATACTGCCCCTATATATAAGAATATAACTACTATAATACTGCCCCTATATACAAGAATATAACTACTATAATACTGCCCCCTATGTACAAGAATATAACTACTATACTACTGCCACTATGTACAAGAATGTAACTACTATAATACTGCTTCTATGTACAAGAATATAACTACTATAATACTGCCCTCTATGTACAAGAATATAACTACTATAATACTGCCCCTATATATAAGAATATAACTACTATAATATTGCCCCTATATACAAGAATATAACTACTATAATACTGCCCCCTATATACAGGAATATAACTACTATAATACTGCCACTATGTACAAGAATGTAACTACTATAATACTGCCCTCTATGTACAAGAATATAACTACTATAATACTGCCCCTATGTACAAGAATATAACTACTATAATACTGCCCCTATGTACAAGAATATAACTAATAAAATACTGCTCCCTATGTACAAGAATATAACTACTATAATACTGCCCCCTATGTACAAGAATATAACTACTATAATACTACTCCTATGTACAAGAATATAACTACTATAATACTGCCCCTATGTACAAGAATATAACTACTATAATACTGCCCCGTATGTACAAGAATATAACTAATATAATACTGCCCCCTATGTACAAGAATATAACTACTATAATACTGCCCCTATGTACATGAATATAACTACTATAATACTGCCCCCTATGTACAAGAATATAACTACTATAATACTACTCCTATGTACAAGAATATAACTACTATAATACTGCCCCCTATGTACAAGAATATAACTACTATAATACTACTCCTATGTACAAGAATAGAACTACTATAATACTGCCCCGTATGTACAAGAATATAACTACTATAATACTGCCCCCTATGTACAGGAATATAACTACTATAATACTGCCCCTATATATAAGAATATAACTACTATAATACTGCCCCTATATACAAGAATATAACTACTATAATACTGCCCCCTATGTACAAGAATATAACTACTATAATACTGCCCCCTATGAACAAGAATATAACTACTATAATACTGCCCCTATGTACAAGAACATAACTACTATAATACTGCTCCTATGTACAAGAATATAACTACTATAATACTGCCCCTATATACAAGAATATAACTACTATAATACTGCTTCTATGTACAGGAATATAACTACTATAATACTGCCCCTATGTACAAGAATATAACTACTATAATACTGCCCCTATGTACAAGAATGTAACTACTATAATACTGCCTCCTATGTACAAGAATATAACTACTATAATGCTGCCCCTATGTACAAGAATATAACTACTATAATACTGCCCCTATGTAGAAGAATATAACTACTATAATACTGCCCCCTATGTACAAGAATAGAACTACTATAATACTGCCCCTTATGTACAAGACTATAACTACTATAATACTGCCCTCTATGTACAAGAATATAACTACTATAATACTGCCTCCTATGTACAAGAATATAACTACTATAATACTGCCCCTATGTACAAGAATATAACTACTATAATACTGCTTATTTGTGATTTAGTTTTTTATTAAAGATGAGTAGCTAATCCCCCGGCTTTTCTGCAGCTGTACTGATGGCACTGATGCTGGACGTTTCCCCTTCTGGGGTCCATCAGACGGCCGTGCACGCGGGTTGTGGTCAGAGTGGAGAACGTGACGGCACACACGGGTTTGGCGGCATTTAGTGATATGTGCCTCTCGTTACCATCATCATCTCTCCCATAAAATAATCCTAGAAATAACTTTCTCCTCATTGGAGTCAGCTGCTGGGTAATGAGAGCCGTGTGTTGGGCGCACAACAGTGACATGTGAGGCCGTCGTCATATGGCCCTGATTTGGGAAGTTAATAAATGTACATTGAATTAATTGAGCGAAAGATAAAAATAGCCCAGAAGCAGTGTCATGGCTGAGTGCCCCGGCCCCGGAGCGGGAGGGAGGGCAGGCGAGGGCCGCACCTCGTGCCTGAATGTGTAGAATGTGTGAGAAAGTACAAACAACTCTGGTGCTGAGCGTGAATGAGCCACCTGCCATACTGTACACAGGTGTTACACCGCTGGGATCACTGCTATACCATACACAGGTGTCATATTTCTGGGATCACTGCCATACTGTACACAGGTGTTATACCGCTATTATCACTGCCAAACCGTACACAGGTGTTATACCACTGATATTACTGCCATACTGTACACAGGTGTTATACTGTCATCATCACTGACATACTATACACAGGTGTTACACCACTATTACTGCCATACTGTACACAGGTGTTACACCGCTGGGATCACTGACATCCTGTACACAGATGCATCACGGGGTCCTTCTATGATATCACACAATAAACAGAGCAGGCAATGGGTGAACAATCCAAAGAACATTTTTTCCATGCAATTCAGAAGGTCCATAAAATAATCCACCACGCAGAAGGTAAAGTAGTTCAGTAAGTGATAAATGTTCAGGTCTCTCTTGGGGTGTGGACCGTAGCCCCAGCTTCACCCACAAAGGATAAATCTTTCTGGTCTCTTGTCCTCAGACAGACTGAATATTCTCCCAGGTAAGCAGAGAGGTTGGGTGGATTCCAGGCAGGGGGTGATTAACCTGCAGACAGGACAATGTACACACAAGGCAACACTCCCAACATCTGAACATACCCCAACCACCATATCCCACCATCTCAACCTCTCCCCCTTCTGAATATGTGAGTACGCCATGAGGTCTACACAGACCTCTGGTCACCTCACTTAAGTCCATGTTGCTCAGCTGTTGATAGTCTATGGTTCTTCTTGCCGGGACAGTCCATCAGCGTTCTGGTGTTGGCTTCCTCATTTGTATTGGATGGAGAAGCTGTAGGGTTGTAAGGACAAGCTTCACCGCAGTAATCGTCCATTGTCCCCTGACACGCGGTTCAGGCACGCGAGGGGGTCGTGGTCCGTCACAATTGTCAAGTCTCGGCCATTCAAATATGGTTGCAATAATTTCAGTGCCCATATAATCGCAAGGCACTCCTTTCGATGGTGGCATAGGCAACTTCCCGATCCAGTAGTTTCTGACTGGCAAAAGTGACAGGAAGTTCCTCTCCAGTGGTGGTCACCTGGCTAAGAACTGCCCCAATCCCGAATGTTGACGCATCTGTCTGCACGAGGAACCTGCGCTTACAGTCCGGGGCGGCCAAGATAGAAGCAGTGATGAGGATGGTCTTTAATTCTGAGAAGGCATCCACGCATAATGGTTGTCCACGTCACATTGCTAGGCATGTTCTTGTGGGTCAGGATGGTTAGGGACTTGCCCAAGGGGCTGAAATTAGGAACAAATTTTCTATAGTATCCAGCAGTTCCCAAAAAAAGTACCTGCTTCTTAGTCTGGGGTCTACACCAGTTACTAATGGCTTCCACCTTTGCAGGCTCTGGCCTTAGGGTCCCTCCCCCTACTCTGTGCCCGATGTACTGCACCTCAGCCATCCCCAACTGGCACTTCTCAGGACGAATGGTAAGTCCTACAGTCAGGATACGGTCCAGCACTATGGCCAAGTGCTTAAGATGGTCCTCCCAGGTTGTGCTGAAAATGGCAATGTTGTCCAGATAAGCAAAGTCCTGACATTGTTCAAACACTCGATCCACCAGTCTTTGGAAGGTAGCGGGGGCATTTTTCTACTCAAGGAAAGGAACTCAAATAGTCCAAAGGGAGTAGAGAAGGCGGAGCGCTCCGGAGCGTCCTCTGTTAGGGGTATCTGCCAGTACCCCTTGCTCAAGTCTAGCGTGGTTACAAAGTGGGCACTAGCTAGCCGATCCAAAAGATCATCGATCCTGGGCATGGGGTAAGCATCACTCTTGGTGGCCTCGTTTAAAATCCGGTTATCAACGCAAAACCGTGTTGTACCATCCTTCTTGAGGACCAGAATGACAGGAGGCCCAGGGGCTGTGAGATGGCTGAATAACCCCCCGCTCTTTCCTCTCCTACAGTTCGTGGTTTATCATGCCTTGAACAGCCTCTGGGAACCGGTAGGCACCTGCTGGATGGGGCGTTGTCCGGAGGTTTCCACATGGCGGCTGGTGAGAGTTGTCCGCCCTGGCTTTGAGGAGAAAGCGGAAGCCCTTGGCCTTAGTACAGAGAAGATATCGTCCTTTTGTATATCCGATAAGTGTGAGCCCAGGGACACTTGTTCCAGGGATCCTCTCACTTGGGTGACCTGAAGAAGATCAGTGAGATACTCGTCCTCAGAGTTATCACAAGGGGGGCAGCAGATGGCCAGAACAGGAAGCGGTCGGTCATGGTATTCTTTCAGCATATTGATGTGGACAGTCTTCTGTCGTAGACCACTAACGTCCAGGGCAATAATGTACAGTCATGGCCAAAAGTTTTGAGAATGACACCAAAATGCTATTTTCACATGATCTGTCGCCCTCTGGTGTTTAATTGTGTTTGTCTGATGTTTACATCACATACAGAAATATAATTGCAATCATATTATGAGACCAAAAGGTTCTATTGACATTAGAATGAGTTAATGCAGCAAGTCAATATTTGCAGTGTTGACCCTTCTTCTTCAGGACCTCTGCAATTCTCCCGGGCATGCTCTCAATCAACTTCTGGAGCAAATCCTGACTGATAGCTGTACATTCTTGCATAAGCAATGCTTGCATTTTGCCAGAATTTGTTGGTTTTGGTTTGTCCACCCGTCTCTTGATGATTGCCCACAAGTTCTCAATGGGATTAAGATCTGGGGAGTTTCCAGTCCATGGACCCAAAATCTCTATGTTTTGTTCCATGAGCCATTTAGTGATCACCTTTGCTTTATGGCAAGGTGCTCCATCATGCTGGAAAAGCCATTGTTGGGTGCCAAACTGCTCTTGGACGGTTGGGAGAAGTTGCTCTTGGAGGACATTCTGGTACCATTCTTTATTCATGGCTGTGTTTTTAGGCAAGACTGTGAGTGGTGCGATTCCCTTGGCTGAGAAGCAACCCCACACATGAATGGTTTCAGGATGCTTAACAGTTGGCATGAGACAAGACTGGTGGTAGCGCTCACCTCTTCTTCTCCTAATAAGCTGTTTTCCAGATGTCCCAAACAATCGAAAAGGGGATTCATCTGAGAAAATGACTTTACCCCAGTCCTCAGCAGTCCACTCCCTGTACCTTTTGCAGAATATCAGTCGGTCCCTGATGTTTTTTCTGGAGAGAAGTGGCTTCTTTGCTGCCCTCCGTGAAACCAGGCCTTGCTCAAGCAGTCTCCGCCCCACAGTGCGTGCAGAAGCACTCACACCAGCCTGCGGCCATTGCTGAGCTAGCTCGGCACTGCTGGTAGTCCGATCCCGCAGCTGAAACAGTTGTAAGATACGGTCCTGGCGTTTGCTAGTCCTTCTTGGGCGCCCTGGAGCCTTTTTGGAACAATGGAAGCTCTCTCCTTGAAGTTCTTGATGATGCAATAGATTGTTGACTGAGGTGCAATCTTTGTAGCTGCGATACTCTTCCCTGTTAGGCCATTTTTGTGCAGAGCAATGATGGCTGCACGTGTTTCTTTAGAGATAACCATGGTTACCTGAAGAGAAACAATGATACCAAGCACCAGCCTCCTTTTAAAGTGTCCAGTGGTGTCATTCTTACTTAATCATGACTGATTGATCGCCAGCCCTGTCCTCATCAACACCCACACCTGTGTTACTGGATCAATCACTAAAACAATGTTAGCTGCTCCTTTTAAGGCAGGAATGCAATGATGTTGAAATGTGTTTTGGGGGTTAAGAAGGGAATTTTGTTACTTACCGTAAATTCCTTTTCTTCTAGCTCTTATTGGGAGACCCAGACGATTGGGTGTATAGCACTGCCTCCGGAGGCCACACAAAGCAATTACACTAAAAAGTGTAAGGCCCCTCCCCTTCTGGCTATACACCCCCAGTGGGATCACTGGCTCACCAGTTTTAGTGCAAAAGCAAGGAGGAAAGCCAATAACTGGTTTAAACAAATTCTCTCCGAGTAACATCGGAGAACTGAAAACCGTTCAACATGAACAACATGTGTACCCGCAAACAAACCAAAAATCCCGAAGGACAACAGGGCGGGTGCTGGGTCTCCCAATAAGAGCTAGAAGAAAAGGAATTTACGGTAAGTAACAAAATTCCCTTCTTCTTCAGCGCTCTATTGGGAGACCCAGACGATTGGGACGTCCAAAAGCTGTCCCTGGGTGGGTAAAGAAATACCTCATGTTAGAGCTGCAAGACAGCCCTCCCCTACGGGGAGGCAACTGCCGCCTGCAGGACTCTTCTACCTAGGCTGGCGTCCGCCGAAGCATAGGTATGCACCTGATAATGTTTGGTGAAAGTGTGCAGACTCGACCAGGTAGCTGCCTGGCACACCTGTTGAGCCGTAGCCTGGTGTCGTAATGCCCAGGATGCACCCACGGCTCTGGTAGAATGGGCCTTCAGCCCTGATGGAACCGGAAGCCCAGCAGAACGGTAGGCTTCAAGAATTGGTTCTTTGATCCATCGAGCCAGGGTGGCCTTAGAAGCCTGCGACCCTTTGCGCTGACCAGCGACAAGGACAAAGAGTGCATCCGAACGGCGCAAGGGCGCCGTGCGGGAAATGTAGATTCTGAGTGCTCTCACCAGATCTAACAAATGTAAATCTTTCTCATACCGATGAACTGCATGAGGACAAAACGAAGGCAAAGAGATATCCTGATTAAGATGAAAAGAGGATACCACCTTCGGGAGAAACTCCTGAATGGGGCGCAGCACAACCTTGTCCTGGTGGAAGACCAGGAAGGGAGCCTTGGATGATAGTGCTGCCAGCTCAGACACTCTCCGAAGAGATGTGATCGCTACCAGAAAAGCCACTTTCTGTGATAGTCTAGAAAGTGAAACCTCCCTCAGAGGCTCGAAGGGCGGCTTCTGGAGGGCAACTAGTACCCTGTTCAGATCCCATGGATCTAACGGCCGCTTGTACGGGGGTACGATATGGCAAACCCCCTGTAGGAACGTGCGCACCTTAGGAAGGCGTGCCAAACGCCTCTGAAAAAAGACGGATAGCGCCGAGACCTGACCTTTAAGGGAGCCGAGCGACAAACCTTTTTCTAACCCAGATTGCAGGAAAGAAAGAAAGGTAGGCAATGCAAATGGCCAGGGAGACACTCCCTGAGCAGAGGACCAGGATAAGAATATCCTCCACGTTCTGTGGTAGATCTTAGCGGACGTGGGCTTCCTAGCCTGTCTCATGGTGGCAACGACCCCTTGGGACAATCCTGAAGACGCTAGGATCCAGGACTCAATGGTCACACAGTCAGGTTCAGGGCCGCAGAATTCCGATGGAAAAACGGCCCTTGGGACAGTAAGTCTGGTCGGTCTGGGAGTGCCCACGGTTGGCCGACCGTGAGCTGCCACAGATCCGGATACCACGCCCTCCTCGGCCAGTCTGGGGCGACAAGTATGACGCGGCTGCAATCGGATCTGATCTTGCGTAGCACTCTGGGCAAGAGTGCCAGAGGTGGAAACACATAAGGGAGCCGGAACTGCGACCAATCTTGCACTAGGGCGTCTGCCGCCAGCGCTCTTTGATCGCGAGACCGTGCCATGAAGGTTGGGACCTTGTTGTTGTGCCGTGACGCCATTAGGTCGACGTCCGGCACCCCCCAGCGGCGACAGATTTCCTGAAACACGTCTGGGTGAAGGGACCATTCCCCTGCGTCCATGCCCTGGCGACTGAGGAAGTCTGCTTCCCAGTTTTCTACGCCGGGGATGTGAACTGCGGATATGGTGGAGGCTGTGGCTTCCACCCACATCAGAATCCGCCGGACTTCCTGGAAGGCTTGCCGACTGCGTGTCCCCCCTTGGTGGTTGATGTATGCCACCGCTGTGGAGTTGTCCGACTGAATTCGGATCTGCCTTCCTTCCAGCCACTGCTGGAAGGCTAGTAGGGCAAGATACACTGCTCTGATTTCCAGAACATTGATCTGAAGGGTGGACTCCTGCCGAGTCCACGTACCCTGAGCCCTGTGGTGGAGAAAGACTGCTCCCCACCCTGACAGACTCGCGTCTGTCGTGACCACCGCCCAAGACGGTGGTAGGAAGGATCTTCCCTGTGATAATGAGGTGGGAAGAAGCCACCACTGCAGAGAGTCTTTGGCCGTCTGGGAAAGGGAGACTTTCCTGTCCAGGGATGTTGACTTCCCGTCCCATTGGCGGAGAATGTCCCATTGAAGTGGACGCAGATGAAACTGCGCAAACGGAACCGCCTCTATTGCCGCCACCATCTTCCCGAGGAAGTGCATGAGGCGTCTTAAGGAGTGCGACTGACTTTGAAGGAGAGCCTGCACCCCAGTCTGTAGAGACCGCTGCTTGTCCAGCGGAAGCTTCACTATCGCTGAGAGAGTATGAAACTCCATGCCAAGATACGTTAGTGATTGGGTCGGTGACAGATTTGACTTTGGGAAGTTGATGATCCACCCGAACGCCTGGAGAGTCTCCAGTGCAACATTCAGGCTGAGTTGGCATGCCTCTTGAGAGGGTGCCTTGACCAGTAGATCGTCCAAGTAAGGGATCACAGAGTGTCCGTGAGAGTGCAAGACTGCTACCACTGCCGCCATGATCTTGGTGAACACCCGAGGGGCTGTCGCCAGACCAAATGGTAGAGCTACGAACTGAAGATGGTCGTCTCCTATCACGAAGCGTAGAAAGCGTTGGTGCTCTGTAGCAATCGGCACGTGGAGATAAGCATCTTTGATGTCTATTGATGCTATGAAATCTCCTTGAGACATTGAGGCAATGACTGAGCGGAGGGATTCCATCCGGAACCGCCTGGCGTTCACATGCTTGTTGAGCAGTTTTAGGTCCAGAACAGGACGGAAGGAGCCGTCCTTTTTTGGAACCACAAAGAGATTGGAGTAAAATCCTCGCCCCCGTTCCTGAGGGGGGACAGGGATCACGACTCCTTCTGCTCTTAGAGAGTCCACCGCCTGCAGCAGGGCATCTGCTCGGTTGGGGTGAGGGGAGGTTCTGAAGAACCGAAGTGGAGGTCGAGAACTGAACTCGATTCTGTACCCGCGAGACAAAATGTCTGTTACCCACCGGTCTTTGACCTGTGACAGCCAAATGTCGCAAAAGCGGGAGAGCCTGCCACCGACCGAGGATGCGGAGGGAGGAGGCCGAAAGTCATGAGGTAGCCGCTTTGGAAGCGGTTCCTCCATTTGCTTTCCTGGGGCGTGAGTGAGCCCGCCAGGAATCTGAGTTCCCTTGTTCTTTCTGAGTCCTTTTGGACGAGGAGAATTGGGCCTTGCCCGAGGCTGGAAAGGACCGAAACCTCGACTGCCACTTTTTCTGTTGAGGTTTACTTGCTCTGGGCTGTGGTAAGGAAGAGTCCTTACCCTTGGACTGTTTTATGATTTCAGCCAATGGCTCACCAAACAGTCTGTCTGTAGATAATGGCAAGCTGGTTAAGCATTTTTTGGAACCAGCATCTGCTTTCCAGTCCTTTAACCACAAGGCTCTGCGCAAAACCACAGAATTGGCGGACGCCATAGCGGTACGGCTCGTAGATTCTAGGACAGCATTGATAGCATAGGTCGCAAACGCAGACATTTGCGAAGTTAGGGACGCCACCTGCGGCACTGCTGGATGTATGATAGCATCCACCTGTGCTAAACCAGCTGAAATAGCTTGGAGTGCCCACACGGCCGCGAATGCTGGAGCAAACGACGCGCCGATAGCTTCATAGACAGATTTCAACCAAAGGTCCATCTGTCTGTCGTTGGCATCTTTAAGTGAAGCGCCATCCTCTACTGCGACTATGGATCTAGCCGCAAGCTTGGAAATTGGGGGGTCCACCTTTGGACACTGGGTCCAGCGTTTGGCCACCTCAGAGGGAAAAGGATAACGGGTATCCTTAGAACGTTTAGAGAAACGCTTGTCTGGATGAGCGTCGTGTTTCTGGATCGATTCTCTGAAGTCAGAGTGGTCCAAAAAATCACTTAATTTACGCTTGGGATACAGGAAATGGAACTTCTCCTGCTGTGCAGCTGCCTCCTCTGCAGAAGGGGCTGGGGGAGAAATATCCAACAGTCTATTAATTGCCGATATAAGGTCATTAACCATGGCGTCACCATCAGGGGCATCCAGATTGAAAGGAGCCTCAGGATTAGAATCCTGATCACCGTCCTCAGTCTCATCACAGAGAGACTCTTCTCGCTGAGACCCTGAGCAGTGTGATGACGTGGAGGGTCTTTCCCAGCGAGCTCGCTTAGGCTGCCTGGGACTGTCATCTGAGTCAGAGACTTCAGCCTGTGATGCTTGAGACCCCCTTGAAGTACGGATTAGTTCCAACTGAGGGGGACCGGAGAGCATAGACACAGCAGTGTCCATGGTCTGAGTAACTGGCCTGGACTGCAAGGTCTCCAGGATTTTTGACATAGTCACAGACATTTTATCAGCAAAAACTGCAAAGTCTGTCCCCGTCACCGGGGCAGGGTTCACAGGCGTCTCTGCCTGGGCCACTACCACCATAGGCTCTGGCTGACGAAGTGCCACTGGGACTGAACATTGCACACAATGTGAGTCTTTGGAGCCTGCTGGTAGATCAGCCCCACATGCAGTACAAACAGTGTACACAGCCTGTGCCTTGGCACCCTTGCGTTTTGCGGATGACATGTTGCTGCCTCCTCAGAGCAGTACAGGGTGTCCAGCCAAGAAGCGACCTTACAGTGCAACTATATATATATATGGTACTAAGAAAAAAGTACACTAATATAACACTGAGGCACTAGTGGGGCCAGCACTAAAGTGCAGCTTACCGCCCGCTTAGGAGCGGGTGTGTGGTCGCCGAAATCCCTTTAGTCTGGGTCTCCCAGAGCCTGCTGCCTTTCCCCAGCCAGACCGCATGTGTAATGGCTGCCGGCGTCCTTGTGGAGAGGGGGGGCGGGCCCTGGGCGTATACAGACGAAGAGGGGGAAGCCTGCTTCCCACTGTGCCTAGTGAGAGGGCTGGAGCATGTAAATAAAGCTCCAGCCCTCGGCGCTGCCAATTGAGCAGCGTCTCTCCCCTACCCTGATTGACAGGGTGGGGGCGGGAACGAAGCGGCGCTAGGCCGCAGAAGCCGGGGGCTAAAGTTAGAAGCGCCGCCGCCGTAAAAGCGCGGTCGGCGCAAAGTCCCCGGCGCACCACAAGTCGCAGCTGCGCCGCCGCTCCAGTAGCGGTCGGCGCAGTAGTTCCCAACATGTAACGTCACTCAGCAAAGCTGCAGTGACCTAACCCCGGCGCACAGCGCTACTGTCCCCGGCGCACTATAACGCTCAGCAAGCCTTGAGAGTGTCCGTGCCTGCCGGGGACACAGAGTACCTGAAAGTTGCAGGGCCTTGTCCCTGAACGGCACTCCCGCTCCAAATCCAGCAGGTTCTCTGGGTCTGTGGAT
This sequence comes from Anomaloglossus baeobatrachus, assembly GCF_048569485.1. Classification (NCBI taxonomy): domain Eukaryota; kingdom Metazoa; phylum Chordata; class Amphibia; order Anura; family Aromobatidae; genus Anomaloglossus; species Anomaloglossus baeobatrachus. The sequence continues at coordinate 765,166,378 of NC_134354.1, forward strand.
GGAGCCCGGCCTCAGGGCTTGGAGGCCGGTAAGATCCCACTTCCACAGAGCCCTCCAGGGGATGTGGAAGGAAAACAGCATGTGGGCTCCAGCCTCTGTACCAGCAATAGGTACCTCAACCTTACAAGCACCACCGCGGGTGAGAAGGGAGCATGCTGGGGGCCCCATATGGGCCCTCTTTTCTTCCATCCGATATAGCCAGCAGCTACTGCTGACTACAAACAGTGGAGCTATGCGTGGATGTCTGACCTCCTTCGCACAAAGCAGAAAACTGGTGAGCCAGTGATCCCACTGGGGGTGTATAGCCAGAAGGGGAGGGGCCTTACACTTTTTAGTGTAATTGCTTTGTGTGGCCTCCGGAGGCAGTGCTATACACCCAATCGTCTGGGTCTCCCAATAGAGCGCTGAAGAAAGTTAATTTTCTTAGCCAATATTGACTTTGCAAGTAATTGCTGTGAAGCTGATCACTCTTTAATGACATTCTGGAGTATATGTAAATTGCCATTAGAAAAACTTAAGCAGTAGACTTTGTAAAAATTAATATTTGCAGCAATCTCAAAACTTTTGGCCATGACTGTAGTTCGTGTCATTAATTTTCTTGACAAACTGATAAGGGCCTTCCCATGTTGCGTGAAGCTTGTTGGCAGGGGCAGATATAACCGGAGGGGTATGGGTTGCAGGAGCAGGCTGTGGCATATTGACCAGAAGACTCCTCCATTGCGGTCGGATAGTAAAGGCCTCATCAGCCAGGGCTGCAGCTCCATCCAAGGTGCATGGCGTGCGCTCTCTGACCCACTCCCGTATTTCTGAGGGACACTTGTAAAGAAATTGTTCTATAAGAAATACCTGTATAAAGGTCTTCCACAGTGAAGGTGTCTTCTGCTTCCAGCCATCTCCGACATGCCTGAGACATCTTATGGGCATACATCCTAAACGATCCCCCCGTGGTGCATGCGAGGTCTCGGAACTGTGCCCTATGTGAGTCTGCGGTCATGGCATGGTAATCCAGGATAGTCCGCTTTACAATGTTGTAATCCCGGTTCTGCTGTGAGTCAGTGGTGCGATAAGCCTCTACCAGGCTTCCGTTCAGGAGTCCCACTAACACACGCACCCAGCCAGAGTGGGGAACCTCCATCACCGCACAGTGCAGCTCAATGTCCTTGAAGAAGCCTTCCACATCTCCGGAAGCCTCATCAAATGGCTTGAAGTCCGCCCGGGTGATCCGTACAGGCTTCCGGATCGCTGGGTTTACACTACAACTCATATTATTCCCTTTGTCGGACACCGTTGCTTCTTGTCTCCTCTGTGCTCGCCGAGCAGCCTGCTCCTTATAGTCCTGAGCTACATCGGGGCCAAGAGCTGCCATCTCTTCTTCGAACCACACCACCCACTGGCTTTTTGGGGCAGGCGTCCCCGTCCCCAGTGCTTGTCCCTCAGACATCTGGGAGGAGTGGATCTGGCTCTCACCCACAAGTAGATCAATTAAGGCTTCTTTACTCAGTCCCTGGTAGCTCAGGCCCAGATCTCTGGCTCTCTTTTGTAGACTACATGCGGTCCAGTTTCTGTACTCACTCTATGGGTTGCTCTCCATTAGGCTGCACTCTGTTGATCCCACTGCTGCCACCAGTTGTGACGGGATCCTTCTCCCATATCACACAATCAACAGAGCGAGAGATGGCTGTACAATCCAAAAATCCTTCATTCCATGCAAACTCATAAAATAATTCACCACACCGAGGGTAAAGTAGTCCAGTAATGGGATAAATGTCCAAGTCTCTCTGGGGTGCGGACTGTAGCTCAGCTTCACCCACAGAGGATAAATCTTCCTACTTGTCTCTTGTCCTTAGACAGACTGAATAATCCCTTAGGTAAGCAGAGAGGTTGGGTGGATTCCAGGCCCCCTCCCCCAGTCCTAGGGACAGAAGCACTGCAGGGGGTGATTAACCTGCAGACAGGACAATGTACACACAAGGCAACACTCCCAACATCTGAACATACACCACCCACCATCACAAGGTGTTACAACGCTGATATCACTGCCATACTGTGCACAGGTGTTATACCGCTGGAATCACCGCCATACTGTACACATGTTTTACTTATCCCTTCTTGATATCCCATATCATGATATACTGAACTGGTCAATGACATGTCTGAAATCAGGATGTATGGCTGTGTATAAACATTTCCTCTGTTTGTGACCTTCCAATAATTCAACATGTCCAATAATCCGGCACCTGAAGAATCAAACTATGTAAAATATACCTGTCCAGACGCGACTGCAGGATGTGAAGTCTCTCTTCTCTCAAGCTGCCGCCAAACAGTTCTCCGATCCCCGGGACGAGTAGATCCACGGCGGCCACCTGCAGCGAGCAATAAGGGGAGAGTCAGCGCGTCCTCCTATACCGTACACTGCCTATAGGCTCGAGGTAATGACAACATTGTTCTGTAGGGGGGAGTTAGCAATGACCGCCATCGATCATACGGTGGGGCTACGTTTACTATAGGGGCTGTCCACCACCTAGACCAGGGGAAGGGGGGGGCGGGGAGACATCAGTTTTTTTAAAAGATGTATTCTAAGTGTTAGCCACCAGGTGGCAGCATCTTGCCCCATGGTTCCGGTGTCCCCCAGTGAAGAAATATCGGATATTATTTCACAGACTCCAGAGCCGTTTGTGTTTCCTAACAGTAAAGCAGTTTATTTTCCAGATGATATAAATTGCATAATGGGAAATGTGGGGACTGGTTACGACAGAACCGTTTTGTTTTGTTTTTCTCACTTTCATCCTCGCCTATGGGGCAACGCGGTGTAAGACAGCTGGGAGTGGGCGGGGGGAGGCTAGATTTGGCTTTTTATTTGCTTCTTTGTTGGATAACATTTTCACCAGTTTCCCACTTTATATCATACTGGAAACAGTCAGTAAGCTGCTGCTGGCAACACTAAGGCCCTGTGCGCACGCTGCATTTTTTTGGTGCAGTTTGTGAAACAAATCTGCAGGTCTATTCTTATGCCAGCAAAGTCAATGAGAATTCTGAAGTGCCGTGCACACGTTGCTTCTTCTTTCCTGCGTTTTGTAGCCCTTCCAGCTATTGATTTCACAGGGAAAAAAAAGCATGGCTCAAAAATGCACCAAAAATGCATGTGCTTTTTGATGCCTTTTTCTGCACCAAGCACCAAAAACTCAGCGTGTGCCACAAACCCTAACAATGATTATTATGTCTCTTTATTCCATCAGGTGAGATTAGAACCCCTCTTATTCTCTGTTTGTTGCCTTCATCCCACCTATGCAATCTTCAGTATCCTAAAGGGAGATACAGGAGCTTTTCCTCTAGTTATCACCCCTCCTGCCCATCACAGAGTATCACCTATAACCGTGCGTGTTCTCAGGAGCTTTTCTCTGCGTTATCACCCCTCTTAGATAACATTCTTCAAACAGTACATTTTCAATAAATAGTGGCGGATGGGGGTTTAGAAACTAGTTAATCTGCGACATTTCAATCCAACCCCCACTCTGAACCCACCCTGTCCTTTTCCCCCCAAAATATTTTTAGAGGCCTTTTTTGGAATCAGAACTAGGTCTTATATAAAGGCCATAATTATGCTATAATTCTATTTTTTTTTTTTTTTTTTACAGTTAAATAGTTTGGACTGGTGCTTGTTTGTGCTCTGTAGGCATGAGGAGACATACAGTGCCTTGAAAAAGTAATCATACCCTGTGAATTTTTCCCCATTTTTTTCACATAACACCCACAATATTATTGGGATTTTATGTGATATACCAACACTAAGTAGAAACTATTTGGGAAGTATGAAGGAAATGATACCTGGTTTTTTAAATACTTTACAAATAGAAATCTGAAAATTGTGATATGTATTTGTATTCAGCCCCGAGTGACCAATTGCCTCCAAAAGTCGCCTAATTAGTAAATTGAGTCCACCTGTGTGTCATTTCTTCTCAGTATAACTACAGCTATTCTGTGAAGGCTTCAGGGTGTTGTGAATACATTTTCCAGTTTGGGGCTCCCTCTTGTGGTCAGTGCTGGCAGTGCAGTTGATTTGCGGAATGAAATCCACACATCTGTAGAGGACTGGCAATCAGGGTCAGATTGGGACTATATAACTGAGTAGTTTTCTCTTGTTACTTGCCGGTGCTCAATGGTCTCCTGTGTGTTCAGGACATTCTGTAATCAGCTCTGCTCACAGCCAGAACTCCTCTCAGATAAGTGGCGTTTGTACCCCTGCTGTTTGTTTTCCACTTTCTTGTTATTTTTTTTCTGCTTTGATACTAATGCTTGATTCCTATTTTGCCTGTGTGGAGTTCCTGGTGGAATTGGATCATTCCCTGCTGGGAGTGTCTGTATACTTACCTCCATGATTCTGCAAGGTATTGTGTTTGTCATGCTTGGTATTAATTCAGTCCCTCATCTGTATTAGTGTTTCTGGATCCCAGTAACATTTGAGTGCTGATACAGTGGGGGTGAGGTTGTGTGACCTCAGGATTTTTCCATATCAGAAGTGCTGGTATATATTAGGGTTTTTACGGCTACAGACAGTACTCCTTCCTATCCTTTCCTATACAGATAGTTTGGGCCTCACCTTTGCTGAATCTGTCTTTTCTAGCTTTGTATTGTGTTTTTCTATATCACCGTAGCCTTTACATGCGAGGGGCTATCTTTGTGGACTGCTCTCTGTGAGAATATTTAATTCTCCAGCTGTGTCGAGACGACTAGGTCATCGTAGGCTTGTCCCACGGCTACTTCTAGTTGTGTGTCAGGATTAAGTCTGCAGTCTGTTTAGGTTCCAGCCACTCTGTTACCATTTGGGATTCCGCATTTCTTGATCCTCCTCGGTCCCTGAGTCATAAGTTTTTTTTTGAGAACTTTAGGGATCAAACAGCAGCATGAAAACCAAGGAGCACACCAGACAGGTCAGGGATAAAGTTGTGGAGAAGAGTAAAGCAAGGTTAGGTGATAAAAGCCCAAACTCTAAATATCTCACACAGCAGTGTTCAATCCATCATTCAAAAATGGAAGGAGTATGGCGCAACTGCAACCCTACCAAGACACGGCCATCCACCGATACTGACATCTTAACAAGGAGAGCACTAATTAGAGAAGCAGCTAATAGGTCGATGGTCACTGGAGGACCTCAAGAGATCACAGTTTTGGGGTGGAGAATATATCTACAAGACAACTATTAGTCGTATACTCTCCCACAAATATGGAATAGTGGCAAGAAGAAAGACATTTTTGAAAGCCATAATTAGTCCCGTTTGCAGTTTGCTTAAAGCCATGTAGGGGACACAGTGAGCATGTGGAAGAAAGTGCTCTGGTCAGATGAGACCAAAGTAGAACTTTTAGAGCTAAATGCAAAACTCTATGTGTGACGGAAAACTAATACTGCACATTATCCTGAAAACACCATCCCCACCGTCACACATGGTGGGGGCAGCATCCTGCTGGGGGGAGGCTTCTCTTCAGCAGGGGCAGGGAAGCTGGTGATAGGAAGATAGATGGAGCTAAAAACAGTACAATCTTGTTAGAGGCTGCAAAAGACTTGAGACTGGGGTGTAGGACAACGACCCTAAACATACTGCTAGAGCTAGAATAGAGGGTTTAGATCAGAGCATATACATGTGTGTGAACGGTCCAGTTACAGTCCAGACCTAAATCCCATTGTGACAAGACCTGAAAATTGCTGATCACAGACGCCTCCATCGAATCTCACTGAGAGCCGTGTGCAAAGAAGAAGGGGCAAAAATGTCACCTCTAGATGTACAAAGCTGGAGAGACGTCCCCCAAAAAGACTTACTGTAGTAATTGCAGTGAAGGCCCTACAAAGAATTGACTCAGGGGGCTGAATACAAATGCACGTCATAATTTTTCAAAAACCTTTAGAAAACCCTGTATCATTTCCTGTACACTTCAAAAATACTTTCTACTTAGTTTGGTATATCACATACAATCCCAATAAAATAAATTTAAGTTTGTGGGTGTTACATGAAAAAAACAAGGGTAGGGGGGCCGGGCCCCGCAGCTGCACACATTATTTTGTGTTACTCACAGACAGATGTTTTGTAGTCATCGGAAGATTTACTGCAGTCCCAGCTGGTGCTCAGTCCGTATAGAAGTCAACTAGTAAAAGCTCTTTGAAGAAGACGATGACTGCACTCACAGTGGGAATCTGCGGCTTTATTCTCTGCCAAGGTACAGATTTACAGCATGTGGGGAGAGGCGGGTGTGCGGCCACGCCGGACGGCGGCCTTTTTGCGCTTCAACAGAGCGCTTCTACGGGTCCTGTTGAAGTGGGAAAAGGACCCGTAGAAGCACTCTGTTGAAGTGCGAAATCGTCCGGCGTGGCCGCACACCCGCCTCTCCCCACATGCTGTAATCTGTACCTCGGCAGAGAATAAAGCCGCAGATTCCCAATGTGAGTGCAGTCTTCTTCAAAGAGCTGTAACATGAAAAAATTTTCACGGAGTATGAATACTTTTTCAAAGGAACTGTGAATCTGCATTGGACCTGTAAACATAAAAAACGGTAGGAGATTTTGACCAACAAGATGTGCTAATTGGTCAGGGTTTCTTTCTAGACGCATTGGAAATTGTAATGCAAACTTTCAGGACTCAACTTTATCAGCCAAAAGATACATAAGTCGGTCAATTTTTTTAAAAAAGAAAAAAGAAAGCTATAATGAAACCTGATGGGCAATAAAAAAAAGTAAAAAAACCAAAAAAAAAAAAAACACAAATTGGACGATTGTTCTTCCCTACAGAAGTGCAATCTGTGCCGTGGACCCGGCTCCTTACCGTACGCTGAGGTCCATCTTGATTGTCCCGGGCGTAGAAAGGTTTCAGGTCATACGGATAGTTGATGACAAAGACGGGAACATCGCCGCAATGTCTGACCAAATACTTCTCATGTTCGGTCTTCAAGTCACAGCCCCACTGCAAGAAAGAAGCTCAAATCAGTCTTATAAAGGCACAAATCCTCATCAGCTGACCACCGGAAGTCAGGACTACCCATTGTCGCCCCGCGAATACGTGCCTGCACATATTAAATGCTGCTGTCAGTGATTGACAGTGGCATTTATCTGGTTAACCACGAGGGTGGATCTCCGATTCACATGCAGCTGTTAGAGGCACCTGAGGCTGATTAAATCAGCAAACGTGCGAGGAAAATACGCAGGTTCAGCGGGTGAGCTCGCATCAAAGGCGATGATGTAAATATACTGTAGGTCACTGGTCATGAAGGGGTTAAAGGGAAATGTCGCCTTTAATAAACACAATAAATATAAAAGTCTTGCAATCCACGTCAAGGGCTGTCATTGACTTGCAAGTACCTAATTAAAAAACCAATTCATCAAAAAGTCAAAAATTGTAAAAAAAAATTTAGATGTTGCTGTAAGTTATCAGATAGATTTCACTGGGGGCGTGTACTTCTTCCTCCTGTATGAGACAGACCAATCATAAGCAGGCAGTGACACTAGAAAAAGAAGAACACGCCCACAAACATAGATTAGAGCAGAAATCTCACTGTTTGAGATGTAATTAGAGTTATGTCCGCTACTAGAACTGGCTCTGCAGTGAAATCAGAGCAGGGAGTCATTACATCTCACACAGGAGGAGCCCACAACACACTGCTCATGTGTGAGACATGTAATGACCGCCCTGATCTCACTACAGAGCGAGTACAAGTAGCAGAAATATGTGTGATTACATCTCACACACTCAGAAATCTGCTCTCTGCTAAGCAGGGGGCGTGTTCTTTTCCCACTGTGTTGCTGCCTGCTTCTGATTGGTCAGCATCATACAGGGAGAAGAATAACACGCCCCCAGTATAAAATATCGGATATCACCCATTTGAAATGAACAAAAGTTAACTCAATAGGTGCCAAATACTTTGATTACAAATTTCTATGCAGAATAAAATGCAAAAGAAAACAAAAAATAATAGTTTACAATCGTTTGGTTAAACATAAGAAATGTGGTGAAAGTCCTCTATGGACTGATCAAGTATTTTCCTTAATTTTTATTTCTTCCATTGAAAGAGAAATAAATTATTTTTTGGGGGGCTTGTTTTCTGCCAGAGGAGTTGTTTTTCTTTTAATGGGGTCCATTTGGTGTAGGTAGAACTTATTGCTGAACATTTATGAATTCCTTTAAGGCAGTGGGTATTTATGGCATCACAGTGCGGGAACCCTGGTGAGCCCCCGCTCAGGACGGTTATACTGTATTTTCAGTTTCTAAGACACACCGGATTAAAAGATGCACCTCAAATTTAAAAGAAAAAAAAAAAAAAAAGGGCGGGGGTCTATCTTATTATCTGGTGGTTTCTTACCGGTAGGGGACGGCAGCGGTGGTGGAACCGAGTCACAGGAGGCAGGGGCAGTGGTGGAGCAGGGCGTTGCTGCAAGTGTCCCAGAAGCTGTCCCAGAAACTGTCGGCGGTGGTGGCTATCCTGGGGAAGCTGGGCTGGGGCTGCGAGTGGTGAGGGCTTCAAATAATGGTGCTCGGAGTCAGCGTGCGCGCAGATTGAGCTCTCGGCTCAATGACAAGCCAAGATCTCATCTGCGCACGCACCACCTGCCGGCTCTATTTTCCTTAAGTCGTTGCTGGGAGATCAATGGGCTGGAGGCGGCGCGTGCGCAAACAAGATCTTGAGCTGAGAGCTCCATCTGCGCATGCGCTGACTCCAGACGCCATTTTTTGAAGCTCTCACTGCCAACAGCCCCAGCCCAGCCGCCGCAATAAGCGCACAGCCGCCGCAATGAGCGCATAGCCGCCGCAGCCCCAGCACCGCCGCCGCAATGAGCGCACAGCTGCCGCAGACCCTGCACAGCCGCCACAGACCCTGCACAGCTGCCGCAGCATCACCCCGGCCTACTGCTACCCCTTCTCCACCCCCCCCCCAGTAAGCTACATTCAGATTATAAGACGCACCCCTCACTTTCCTCCCAAATTTTTGGGAGGAAAAGTGCATCTTATAATCCGAAAAATAATGTGTATAATTATATATATATATATATATATATATATATATATATATATATATATATATATATATACACATATACATACATATACTTATATATCTTGAAACTTGAAGGGGGTTAAAGGGTTTAGTAAGAAAACCCTGAAGTTCTTTCTTCACCGATTTCTCGCCCACCTCGGTTCTGTGCTGAAATGAAGTGTCCGCTTTCTTGAGGATTTCTATGGCTTCAGTGTAAGACATTCTGGGAAGGAGAAAGAAGAAAAGAGTAAGGAGCGAGCCCAGGATAATTGCACAGAGCACAGGAGGGATATTTTGAGAATGTGTGACCCGCTTCCATAATTGGCCCCACATTCCAGGAAGACAATTAGGGGTCCGCAGTTGTTCCCGCTCTGCCTAATTGTCGTCGTAAATGCACAATTTCTGTCATGGACTGAACAAGCTTCCCTGACTGTCCTCGTCACCGGACGGGGGCAGGGAGGGGACCTGGCTTGTCCCAGTCTGATCCCTACATCACGCTGGGACTTGCAGTTCTACACAGTATTGTAATTTCTTCTCCAGTCACATCTAAAGCTGCATACAAATATTTTACAGGAATGGAGCTGATGTTACGGACCTAGACAATGCCATAGGTGTACATGACCTATAGTAACCCCAGGACCAGAATCATAAGTGGGTAATCCCAGGCATTGGGGGCTCATGACATCCTGATAAAACATATACTACGGTGATCAGACAGATGAGAAGTAGGCAGTGTCCCCAGGCGTCCATATGTGATGATGATTATTAAACACTTACACAATAAAATTATTCTTCATCACTCGCTCTAGACGGCTCTGTTGAAGATGGGAAAAAAATAAATAAAATTAGCCAAAACACTAAAAAAAAAAAAATCCTTAAAAAAAAACTGGGAACAGATGTAACTCTATATAATCTGCAATCGTTTGATCTCCTTTATTATATGACCAAAGTATACAGTGTAATCTCGGCCTCCTATGAAGCCTGGTCAGTGGCTGAGCTGCAAAAGAGGACCAAGATGGCGGCCATGGTTGCCCAATGGCAGCCGGCGCAAGAGCATAGCAGCAAGACAGATGTTTAAATGCTGCTGTCAGTGATTGAGAGCAGCATCTAAATGGTTAACAGCAGCGACTGGATTCCTCCAGTCCAAACAAAATAGACAGGTTCACCCCTACTTTATTCTCTATTTTACTGCTTCATAAATCCAGTGGAGGATGACGAACATATACAGCTACGAGATCAGTGCCCCCGTAATAACACCCTTGGCTCTGTTATCAGCTGCCCACCTTACAGATGGCAGTCCTTTAGGGAAGAGTCGCTCCTGCGCCAGCTCCGCACTGCCAGGTGGTGAATGCGCAGATAATATAATGGCCCATATTACCCAGGATTTATCGTCTGGCAGCCGGATAAACATATCCATTACAAAAGATGCGGACATGGCACTCACCTGCTGTCCCGGGGACACGAATTTGAAGAAAAGGTTCATATCTTCGGGGCACGTGGACAGCAATGCTGCAGTCGTGTCTTTAAACAGATTCTCCATAACCTAGAAGAGGAAAGGAGAATGAGGCGGAGGGTCAAATACAGCAATATACCATATATACATGTAAAGTTACACTGCATTCGCCAGATTAGCGCCAATACAGAGGTCCACCATGGCCCGATCCACCGTGGCCCGATCCACCGTGGCCCGATCCACCGTGGCCCGATCCACCGTGGCCCGATCCACCGTGGCCCGATCCACCGTGGCCCGATCCACCGTGGCCCGATCCACCGTGGCCCGATCCACCATGGCCCGTCTCCATGGCCCGATCCACCATGGCCCGTCTCCATGGCCCGATCCACCATGGCCCGATCCACCATGGCCCGATCCACCATGGCCCGATCCACCATGGCCCGATCCACCATGGCCCGATCCACCATGGCCCGATCCACCATGGCCCGATCCACCATGGCCCGATCCACCATGGCCCGATCTACCATGGCCCGATCCACCATGGCCCGATCCACCATGGCCCGATCCTCCATGGCCCGTCTCCATGGCCCGTCTCAGCTCATCTCTAATGTGGGGTCTAACTACCGGGAAGGTCGTGTAACTTTCCCCGAATCATGAAGGATAATCACTATTTTGCAGCACAGACCCACCATTCAGATTTTTGGGAAGGCTGGGTGACAATGTTTTACAGAGCTGCAGAGGTGGCCATATTGGCTTTCCCTGCACAGTTGTAGTTCTGGCACTGGATCAACAGAAGACATTGACCATTCAAGTGAATGAGGCATCGGTCCTGAGCACAAGCGAGGAGCCGGGGGAACTGATAAGGGGGACACAGAGCCGCTTCACACCGCACTAATAGAGGTCCAAACCAGGGAAGGGGTAAAAGGGCAGCAGAGTCACATGATGCATGACACGGCCTCTCTCTGCACCCCCAGACATACCATACAGGGGGCAGCGTAGTCCCATGACAAGACCCCTCTCTGCAGACATACCATACCATACAGGGGGCAGCGTAGTCCCATGACAAGACCCCTCTCTGCAGACATACCATACCATACAGAAGGCAGCGTAGTCCCATGACAAGACCCCTCTCTGCAGACATACCATACCATACAGGGGGCAGCGTAGTCCCATGACAAGACCCCTCTCTGCAGACATACCATACCATACAGGGGGCAGCGTAGTCCCATGACAAGACCCCTCTCTGCAGACATACCATACCATACAGGGGGGCAGCGTAGTCCCATGACAAGACCCCTCTCTGCAGACATACCATACCATACAGGGGGGCAGCGTAGTCCCATGACAAGACCCCTCTCTGCACCCTCAGACATACCATACAGGGGGGCAGCGTAGTCCCATGACAAGACCCCTCTCTGCAGACATACCATACCATACAGGGGGCAGTGTAGTCCCATGACAAGACCCCTCTCTGCACCCTCAGACATACCATACAGCGGGGCAGCATAGTCCCATGACAAGACCCCTCTCTGCACCCTCAGACATACCACACAGGGGGGCAGCGTAGTCCCATGACAAGACCCCTCTCTGCACCCTCAGACATACCACACAGGGGGGCAGTGTAGTCCCATGACAAGACCCCTCTCTGCAGACATACCATACCATACAGCGGGGCAGCATAGTCCCATGACAAGACCCCTCTCTGCAGACGTACCATACCATACAGGGGGCAGCGTAGTCCCATGACAAGACCCCTCTCTGCAGACATACCATACCATACATACAGGGGGGCAGCGTAGTCCCATGACAAGACCCCTCTCTGCACCCTCAGACATACCACACAGGGGGGCAGCGTAGTCCCATGACAAGACCCCTCTCTGCACCCTCAGACATACCACACAGGGGGGCAGCATAGTCCCATGACAAGACCCCTCTCTGCAGACGTACCATACCATACAGGGGGGCAGCGTAGTCCCATGACAAGACCCCTCTCTGCAGACGTACCATACCATACAGGGGGGCAGCGTAGTCCCATGACATGACCCCTCTCTGCAGACGTACCATACCACACAGGGGGGCAGAGTAGTCCCATGACAAGACCCCTCTCTGCACCCTCAGACATACCACACAGGGGGGCAGCGTAGTCCCATGACAAGACCCCTCTCTGCACCCTCAGACATACCACACAGGGGGGCAGCATAGTCCCATGACAAGACCCCTCTCTGCAGACGTACCATACCATACAGGGGGGCAGCGTAGTCCCATGACAAGACCCCTCTCTGCAGACGTACCATACCATACAGGGGGGCAGCGTAGTCCCATGACAAGACCCCTCTCTGCAGACGTACCATACCATACAGGGGGGCAGAGTAGTCCCATGACCCCTCTCTGCAGACGTACCATACCATACAGGGGGGCAGCATAGTCCCATGACAAGACCCCTCTCTGCAGACATACCATACCATACAGGGGGACAGCGTAGTCCCATGACAAGACCCCTCTCTGCACCCCCAGACATACCACACAGGGGGGCAGCGTAGTCCCATGACAAGACCCCTCTCTGCACCCTCAGACGTACCACACAGGGGGGCAGCGTAGTCCCATGACAAGACCCCTCTCTGCAGACGTACCATACCATACAGGGGGGCAGCGTAGTCCCATGACAAGACCCCTCTCTGCACCCTCAGACATACCACACAGGGGGGCAGCATAGTCCCATGACAAGACCCCTCTCTGAAGACATACCATACCATACAGGGGGCAGCATAGTCCCATGACATGGCCCCTCTCCGCACCCCCAGACACACCATGCAGGGGGGCAATGGAGCCACATGACGCAGCTCCTATCTGTACCCCCAGAAGTACCATATGGAGGGGCAACAAAGTTAGGATGCATGGCTATACATGGGAGCAGCGGTGTCCCATGACACGGCCCCTGTCCACACCCCCAGACGTATCATACAGGGGGGCAGCAGAGTCCCATGAAACAGCCCCTCTCTGCAGCCCCAGAGGTACCATACAGGGAGGTAGCAGAGTCCCATGACACAGCCCCTTTCCGACCCCTCAGATGTAACATACAATGGGGCAGCGGTGTCCCAGGGGGGCATTGCAGTCCCACGACATGGCCTCTCTCTGCACCTCCAGATGTGGTATACAAGGGAGCAGCATATTCCAATGACACGGTCCCTCTTCACATTCCCAGACATACCAAAAAGGCAGGCAGCAGTCATGACACTGTCCCTATTCGCACCCCCAGATGTACTATACAGGAGGGGGCAGCGGAGTTCCGTGACACAGTCCCTATCCGCACCCCCAGACATACCATACAAGGGGGCAGTGGAGTAACATGACACGGCCCCTCTAAACACCCCCGGACAAATCATCATATCATACAGGGGGCAGCGTAGTCCCAAGACACAGTCCCCCTCCGCACCCACCTGCATTATGTCCTCCAGCCTGTCTGTGAAGGAGATTTCAGCTTCCACCATGTAGAACTCGGCCAGATGTCTCCGACTCTGCGAATTCTCCGCTCGAAACGTGGGACCAAAGGTGAAGACTTTCTGGAACCCCCTGAAAGAAAAATAATATAAAAGATAGCAATAGGACAGACCAAAAGTATACTACCATGGGGTCCAACCTCTGGACCCCGGCACCACCCCAGTATAGAGGAGGGGCCCATTCAAGGTGTGTGAACAGGATAGGACATGGAGGTTGGACCATTGCATTTGTCATTATTGGGAGCCTTAAGGTTTTGGAGGATAGGGGGTCCCTTGTCCCACTTATGCAGTAAAGAGGTGGGTGCAGATGACTAATCCCAGTACACGAGATGCTGAATATGACACATGGCCCTCAGATGGGGTTAAGTTTTGAAGATCTGGCAGTTTTACCCTGACATGATCTCCAGGTGCAGCTGTCCGGACACGGTAAGGAACGCAGGAACCCCAAAAAATCCGCTGTCACCCTCCGGTTTCCTGTCTCTGCTGGCAGCCTATGAGAAATGATAACATTAGTAACGCCCCCTAGTGGAAAAATATCAGTGTAACCCTAAAATAGTCCCTGGGGGAAAAAACCATCTGCACATATGGGCAAACGCTCCCCTGTTTAGTAGGGGGGGGGGGCAAGAACCACCATCACCGTCAGAATGAAGCGGCCACTATTAACTGTCACCGCACTTCAGCCATTTTTTGTTTGTTAAGATCTCTGCTTGCCATCAGAGAATGAGAACAATTCTGTTCACATACGCCGCAGAAGAGCCGCACTGACGGGAATAGGAATTTATCTGCGGCGGATTCTGCTTGCGGATTTTGCAGTGGAATCACTGCAGCTATGAATGCTATAACTATGAAATGGCTGATAACAGAGAATAATAGATGACTCCCCCCCCACCCCCCCCCCACTAAAGCAGATGTAGAGGAAAACAGATTTTAGCATTGCTATCCCTTTAATGCCTCCATTACCTACCTCCACCTGGAAGAGTTCTCCAGCGCCCTCACAGTCATTAGAGGTAATTATGGGGGTGTGGATGAGGATGAATCCATTACTCTATCACCGGAGAGAAGGCAGAGAGTGTGTTACACATTGGGGCGTAATCCCGGCAATATACGGTGACGGCACTGATACAAGAGGAGAATGCAGGATTCACCGGGAGAGAGAAGACAATGGCATTTTTCCTTGTACTCTGGCACCATCTTGTGGTAAAATCATAAATTACAGCTTAGAAAAAAAAAAATCTTAGTTTAGCCATCTCTTGGGCATTATTGTGGTAAACTGGGTAATAATCAATACCGCTCCCCTGTGATTTGCCACCCAGCTTTCCCAGACCCCTGAAAAGTAAAATAAACAAAACACCCCTTTAATAATAAACTGAATTACGACAGCCAACACTAATAGAAAGCATTGCCACCTAGTGGTAACTATATGTACTGCTGCTAATTATAAAGCCGAATTCCTGTTCGGTGTTTTGATGAGATTTCTCCTTACTTTGCATACCGTACGGGTACAATGATGAATAGTCAGACTACAAAGGGTATATTTCACATTTTATATAGGGTCACCACAGAGACACATAGTTCCGCAGCACAGCTGCATTCACAAAACGGCAGTGATTTTAGTTAAGAATGTTTGCTCTGGTAGGCAGGAATCCCGAGCGCAGCATTACACCCCCGACTAAAGGGGAAACATCCAAACCTGAAAGAAGTGGTGTATGGCGGACGTGGCGGCGCTGCGGACCCGGAGTAAAGAGCTGAATGTGTTTCTCCTGCAGCGGAGGTGAGGATACTGGCGGGTGTACTCCGGAGGGTGATGCTCTCTTACTTTAAAGGGAAAATCCTGCAAAAACAAAAAACAACTAAGAAACACACATCTTACACCTTCATGTCTAACTGCAGGCTGCGAAAGAGGGGAAGAGGGCTGCACTGCCCAAAGCAGGAGCACGGAAATTCACGTGTGTCACGTATGACAGGACGGGCGACAGCTTCTCCTCGTACCTTGGAGTCACATTCTCCTATTACATGAATCTCCTCGGCCTTCAGCTCCACATTCTGTTTTTTGCTGGGACTCCTCATCAACGACCCGCAGACTTCTACCGAACTGCCGAAACCGATGGCACTAAGCAAAGAAAGAGCAGACACTAAGGGTAAATAGTGAGTGCAGCTCTGGAGTATAATACAGGAGGTAACTCAGGATCAGTAATGTAATGTATGTACACAGTGACTGCACCAGCAGAATAGTGAGTGCAGCTCTGGAGTATAATACAGGATGTAACTCAGGATCAGTAAGTACAGGATAAGTAATGTAATGTATGTACACAGTGACTGCACCAGCAGAATAGTGAGTGCAGCTCTGGAGTATAATACAGGAGGTAACTCAGGATCAGTCCAGGATCAGTAATGTAATGTGTGTACACAGTGACTGCACCAGCAGAATAGTGAGTGCAGCTCTGGAGTATAATACAGGAGGTAACTCGGGATCAGTACAGGGTAAGTCATGTAATGTATGTACACAGTGACTGCACCAGCAGAATAGTGAGTGCAGCTCTGGAGTATAATACAGGATGTAACTCAGGATCAGTACAGGATAAGTAATGTAATGTATGTACACAGTGACTGCACCAGCAGAATAGTGAGTGCAGCTCTGGAGTATAATACAGGATGTAACTCAGGATCAGTAATGTAATGTATGTACACAGTGACTGCACCAGCAGAATAGTGAGTGCAGCTCTGGAGTATAATACAGGAGGTAACTCAGGATCAGTAATGTAATGTATGTGCACAGTGACTGCACCAGCAGAATAGTGAGTGCAGCTCTGGAGTATAATACAGGATGCAATCTGCATTATGTATTCTGCATGTCTTACCTGCTTTTATGATCCGGATCGGCCACAATCTGGAGGCTTTCCAATGACGAGCCATCATTCACGTGCAGGAATAAAACTTCTTTCTGTGAGCGGACGGAGCGCACCCAGCCCTGCAAGGAAAGGTGACATAAGAGAGGTGTGAGAATGATGAGTATCAGAGAGTGGTGACACAGATGCAAATAGTCTCCTTCCGTATTACAGGAGGGTCCCTGCCGGCTACAACATGGTCACATCTATCCGGGGGAAAGGTATATGTTTTGTCCTGCAGTGTACTCAGTGCTGACATCTAGTGGCCACCGAGATCCTAAAAAACGATTAGTAGGAATTTTGAGATGTCGTAGTCAGACCTCACATGTAGTCGTGAAAGATTGTGGGATCCTGGAAGTTTGGACCAGATTGTTACTGCCATTGGGGTCAGGTAGGGAAGTTTTGGGGAAGTTTTTTTTTTAAGGTGCTGCAGTCTGATGATGGCTACTGTTTAACCGCTTCACTGCCCTAGACCACCAGGGATGCTGGCACTAACCCCTTACTGACCTATTAATTTTTGTAAGTTTGTTTTTTTTCCTTCCCTTTTTACCATAGATCACATATTGTCAGATAGCGCTGGAAAATACAAGCCATTTTGCAACTTACCGCTTCTTAAAATTGTCCACCGTTCTTGAGATATGAACACTTTATTGACAACTCGTTGCCTTGGAAACCGACCACTGATGCCAGACATGAGCAGTGCTTACAAGCTCTTTTCTATGGAGCTTATGAGCATCGTTTGACCTCCAGGGATCATGCACTGCTTCAGTGTTACCTCCGAATTCTGGACAGCGGCTTACAAGCTAAACAGCAGCGGTGGTCGGTTGCCTAGGCGACGAGCTGTAAACAATAGAAAAGCGTTAATGTCTCAAGAACGGCTGAAAATTTTAAAGAAGCGGTAAATGGGAAAATGCTTGAAAATTACAAGCTCTATTTGACAATATCCCTCTATGATGATGGGAAACGACTCTTTAAGCCACCACAGCCCAGCAGGGATATTAGCATTAGCCCCAAATTACTCCATAACACCATGTAGAGTCAACATTAAACCTGTAAGCCAAAGAAAGGTGACGGAAAACAAAAAACATTCATTTTTATTACCATCGGTGGGATTTCCTTTGCATATTTATTATCACACAATTACCTGGATTTTTACTTTTTTTTCTCCCCGGTCGACATTTGTGCCCAGAGCCTCCCGCACGCTCAGCTTGGTGGCCGCAGCACCATGACTACGGTGACAGTGACGCCAAGGGCTTCTTACGAGGATGGAGAACGCCGCCCTCCTGGGGGCAAACATGGCTGCCGGCAGTGGAGGATTCTCAGGGAACGGTCACAGGCCCTAAAATATAGAAAAAACACCTGTGTATACAGGATCCTAAGAACGTGTGGTCGGACCCCGGAGATCAGAAAAAGCCTATCTAGTATAGAGGGAATATCCCTTAAAGAGGATGGTCACTACTTGAAAAGAAATAAAAACAGGATATAATTATCTCCCAGAGCAGCGCTTGAGGGACATTATTACACAGCTGCAGAATTCATACTTCCTTCATTGATTCAAGAAGGGGTTAACCATGCAGTGAACATTCCCTTTAAGGCCTATTTCGGCCTAATTCCCAACCAAATCCAACAAACAGACAGCACACAGCCATGGCTGCCCTGCCAAACCCTTTCCTGGGCCCCAGGCCTTCCTGTCTGGAGCACGCTGGGGTGACAGATGGAGACCTCTTCCTCTGTTTTAACTACCTACAGTACAGACCAAAAGTTTGGACTCACCATCTCATTCAAAGAGTTTTCTTTATTTTTATGACTCTGAAAATTATAGATTCACATTGAAGGCATCAAAACTATGAATGAACACATGTGGAATGAAATACTTAACAAAAAAGTGTGAAACAACTGAAAATATGTCTTATATTCTAGGTTCTTCAAAGTAGCCACCTTTTGCTTTGATTAATGCTTTGCACCCTCTTGCCATTCTCTTGATGAGCTTCAAGAGGTAGTCACCGGAAATGGTCTTCACTTCACAGGTGCGCCCTGTCAGGTTTAATAAGTGGGATTTCTTGCCTTATAAATGGGGTTGGGACCATCAGTTGTGTTGTGCAGACGTCTGGTGGATACACAGCGGATAGGCCTACTGAATAGACTGTTAGAATTTGTATTATGGCAAGAAAAAAGCAGTTAAGTAAAGAAAAACGAGTGGCCATCATTACTTTAAGAAATGAAGGTCAGTCAGTCCGAAAAATTGGGAAAACTTTGAAAGTGTCCCCAATTGCAGTGGCAAAAACTATCAAACGCTACAAAGAAACTGGCTCATATGAGGGCCGCCCCAGGAAAGGAAGATCAAGAGTCACCTCTGCTGCGGAGGATAAGTTTATCCGAGTCACCAGCCTCAGAAATCGCAGGTTAACAGCAGCTCAGATTAGAGACCAGGTCAATGCCACACAGAGTTCTAGCAGCAGACACATCTCTAGAACAACTGTTAAGAGGAGACTTTGTGCAGCAGCCTTCATGGTAAAATAGCTGCTGGGAAACCACTGCTAAGGACAGGCAACAAGCAGAAGAGACTTGTTTGGGCTAAAGAACACAAGGAATGGACATTAGACCAGTGGAAATCTGTGCTTTGGTCTGATGAGTTCATATTTGAGATCTTTGGATCCAACCACCGTGTCTTTGGAGAAAAGGTGAACGGATGGACTCTACATGCCTGGTTCCCACCGTGAAGCATGGAGGAGGAGGTGTGATTGTGTGGGGGGGGCTTTGCTGATGACACTGTTGGGAATTTATTCAAAATTGAAGGCATACTGAACCAGCATGGCTACCACAGCATCTTGCAGCGGCGTGCTATTCCATCCGGTCTGCGTTTAATTGGACTATCATTTATTTTTCAACAGGACAATGACCCCAAACACACCTCCAGGCTGTGTAAGGGCTATTTGACTAAGAAGGAGAGTGATGGGGTGCTACGCCAGATGACCTGGCCTCCACAGTCACCAGACCTGAACCCAATCGAGATGGTTTAGGGTGAGCTGGGCCACAGAGTGAAGGCAAAAGGGCCAACAAGCGCTAAGCATCTCTGGGAACTCCTTCAAGACTGTTGGAAAACCATTTCCGGTGACTACCTCTTGAAGCTCATCAAGAGAATGCCAAGAGTGTGCAAAGCAGTAATCAAAGCAAAAGGTGGCTACTTTGAAGAACTTAGAATATAAGACATATTTTCAGTTGTTTCACACTTTAAGTATTTCATTCCACATGTGTTAATTCATAGTTTTGATGCCTTCAATGTGAATCTACAATTTTCCGAGTCATGAAAATAAAGAAAACTCTTTGAATGAGATGGGGAGTCCAAACTTTTGGTCTGATATATATATATATATATTTTACACACACACACCAATAATAATAATTAGGCGCAAAGAAAAAAATCCCCCCCCCCAAAAAATGCAATATGAAATAATGCAAAAAATAGATAAACAACAAAAAAATGCAAATTAAAAAAAAAAAAAAAAGTAGGCAAAAGAAAAATCCCCCCCTCTCAATAATTAAAATTAATTACAGTTATTAATAATTAAAAAAAACAAAAAAATGCTAATTAAAAATAAATGTTACAAAAAAATAGGGCAAAAAAGAAAAATCCCCCCTCCCCAAAAAAGTGCAAATTAAATGAATAAGGCAAAAAAGAAAAAACACAAAAAAATGCACATGAAAAAAAATTATAGTAATTAGGCGCAAAAGAAAAATCCCCCCTCCCCAAAAAAGTGCAAATTAAATGAATAAGGCAAAAAAGAAAAAACACAAAAAAATGCACATGAAAAAAAATTATAGTAATTAGGCGCAAAAGAAAAATACCCTCTAAAGAAAAAGTGTAAATAAAAATAAGGCAAAAAAAAATGCTAATCAAAAAAATAAAAATCAATAATTAGGCACAAAAGAATAATCCCTCCCTCAAAAAAAGTGCAGATGATGATAATAATAATAATAATAATAATAATAATAAAATAGGCAAAAAAGAAAAAGAAAAAAAATGCAACTTAACAAACGAAATAAAAATAATTAGCCGAAAAAGAAAAATACCTCCCCCCCCAAAAAAAAGTGCAAATTAAAATAAGGTAAAAAAAACAACGCAAAAAAAAAGCAAAATTTAAAAAAATAAATATAGGCGCAACAGAAAAATGCCAAAGCAAATGAAAAAAAAAAATAGGCACAAAGAAAAAATAAAGAAAACAAAAAAAAAACAATGTACAAACGCAACAAAAAAATTGGGCCACAAGTTTTCTCCACTGTATTTTTTTGAGCAGAAAATCTATGATTTCATGACATCTCAGGCCCATTGTGCACTTTTCCTTGAATGCATTTTTTCCTTATAGGTTTTTATTTGTATAATGAACCTAAAAAAATGTTAAAACACAATTTTAAATGCAGAATCCCAGTAAAAAGGTGTAAATGTCAGGTGACTGTGAAACTACAAGTCTCAGCAGTGCAGCACCAGAGCAGCTGCAGCTTGTAACGTTAGAAACACAATAAGCTGTCCTGCCATTCCGTGTCCCCAGGACTGGCTCTCCCAGCAGTTCCCTTCTCCCCTCCATTCCCTGCCTCACCTCACATTGCACTGCGGGGACCTCTTCTCCCTCACATGTCGCCGGCTGAAGGCCCCAACCCCTCATTCACAAAGTCATAGACAGAAAACAGGAACCGTTAGCCATGTTTTTGAAGACCAACATAGCTTTAATCCAATGACAGTCTCTGCCAAAATGGCCGCCGCACTGGAGACAAGCAGATCCTCACCAGCTTGTAAAGCCGAGGGCGGACGTGATCGAAAGGAACAAGGTATTGTGGGAAATGTAGTTTTTTTCTTCTGTGTGTGGAGGCTAGTTGAATATTTTGGTTAGTTTACACTGCATACATAGATATTTTACTTAGATAAAAATAAATTGTCATAAGAAACGATTATAACTTGACTGTATTTGTTTTGCCTCGTTTCCTCCATTTACTCCGAGACATCATTTTTTAATTATTTTGCCTTTTTGCAGGATTTATGTCATAAATTTTACCATACAATATACTAAAAAAGGGTCTTTTTTCATAACTAAATGCAATTATATGTTTTAAATAAAAAATACAACTTGGTTTATGTTGAGTGGTTAATAATCTCTCCTCGCACCTCACGTGCCCAGGCCACCTTCGTTATTGAATGCGTATATTTGGAATACTTGCCATCTTTTGTGCAAACTACTGAACGTCCCCATGCGTATTCCACAACCATGTTTTCCCCCACAGCTGCCCTCCTCTTTCATGTCAAATATGGGCAACATACTGGAGTTAGAGAGGGAGCATTGTCAGGGCATCATTCTGTGTGGGAGCACTGTGAGTGCATCATAATGTGTGGAGGCGCTGTGAGTGCATCATAATGTGTGGGAGCGCTGTGAGTGCATCATAATGTGTGGAGGCGCTGTGAGTGCATCATAATGTGTGGGGGCGCTGTGAGTGCATCATAATGTGTGGGGTCGCTGTGAGTGCATCATAATGTGTGGGAGCGCTGTGAGTGCATCATAATGTGTGGGGGCGCTGTGAGTGCATCATAATGTGTGGAGGCGCTGTGAGTGCATCATAATGTGTGGAGGCGCTGTGAGTGCATCATCATGTGTGGGAGCACTGTGAGTGCATCATAATGTGTGGGGTCGCTGTGAGTGCATCATAATGTGTGGAGGCGCTGTGAGTGCATCATAATGTGTGGGGGCGCTGTGAGTGCATCATGATGTGTGGGAGCACTGTGAGTGCATCATAATGTGTGGGGTCGCTGTGAGTGCATCATAATGTGTGGAGGCGCTGTGAGTGCATCATAATGTGTGGGGGCGCTGTGAGTGCAGCCTAATGTGTGGAGGCGCTGTGAGTGCATCATAATGTGTGGGGGCGCTGTGAGTGCAGCCTAATGTGTGGGAGCGCTGTGAGTGCATCATAATGTGTGGGGGCGCTGTGAGTGCATCATAATGTGTGGAGGCGCTGTGAGTGCATCATAATGTGTGGAGGCGCTGTGAGTGCATCATCATGTGTGGGGGCGCTGTGAGTGCATCATAATGTGTGGGGTCGCTGTGAGTGCATCATAATGTGTGGGAGCGCTGTGAGTGCATCATAATGTGTGGGGGCGCTGTGAGTGCATCATAATGTGTGGGGGCACTGTGATTGCATCATAATGTGTGGGGTCGCTGTGAGTGCATCATAATGTGTGGGGGCGCTGTGAGTGCATCATAATGTGTGGAGGCGCTGTGAGTGCATCATAATGTGTGGGGGCGCTGTGAGTGCATCATAATGTGTGGAGGCGCTGTGATTGCATCATAATGTGTGGGGGCGCTGCGAGTGCATCATAATATGTGGGGGCGCTGTGATTGCATCATAATGTGTGGGGGCGCTGTGAGTGCATCATAATGTGGGGGGGCGCTGTGATTGCATCATAATGTGTGGAGGCGCTGTGAGTGGATCATAATGTGTGGGGGCGCTGTGAGTGCATCATGATGTGTGGGGGCGCTGTGAGTGCATCATAATGTGGGGGGGCGCTGTGAGTGCATCATAATGTGTGGGGGCGCTGTGAGTGCATCATAATGTGTGGAGGCGCTGTGATTGCATCATAATGTGTGGGGGCGCTGCGAGTGCATCATAATATGTGGGGGCACTGTGATTGCATCATAATGTGTGGGGGCGCTGTGAGTGCATCATAATGTGGGGGGGCGCTGTGAGTGCATCATAATGTGTGGGGGCGCTGTGAGTGCATCATAATGTGTGGGGGCGCTGTGAGTGCATCATAATGTGTGGGGGCGCTGTGAGTGCATCATAATGTGTGGGGGCGCTGTGATTGCATCATAATGTGTGGGGGCGCTGTGAGTGCATCATAATATGTGGGGGCGCTGTGAGTGCATCATAATGTGTGGGGGCGCTGTTAGGCATAATATGTGAACATAATATCTGGAGTAGGAAGGTGGCACATTTCAGACATCATACTGTGTGTGTAAGTGGGCAACGTGAGGACATCGACGTGTGTGTATGTGGTGGGCATCATACTGAGTGAAGGGGCATCATTTGGGTGTGATACTGTTAAAGGGGTATTCCCATCTCCAAGATCCTATCCCAATATGTAGTAGGTGTAATAGTAATAATAATATTAGCAAATACCTCCAATTAGAAATGTATAGTTCTTCTGATTTAATGTCTCTTACCACATGTGCAGGGCACTGCAGGACCATAGGTATCCATGGTTATCATCGCAAGCAACTAACTAAATCTGACTATATGCGTGATCGTAACCATGGATACCTCAGGTCCTGCAACTACATACAGTGCCTTGAATTTTTCAACCTTTTCCCACATTTCAAGCTTCAAACAAATATGAAAATGTTAATGTTCTGGTGAAGAATCAACAAGTGGTGCACAATTGTGAAGATGAACGAAATTTATTGTTTATTTTAAACTTTTATAAAAAATAATAAACTGAAAATTAATACTTTGTAGTGCCCCCTTTTGCTGCGATTACAGCTGCAGTCTCTTGGGGTATGTGTCTATCAGTTTTGCACATCGAGAGACTGAAATTCTCGCCCATTCTTCCTTTGTAAACAGCTGGAGCTGAGTGAGGTTGGATGGAGGCGTTTGTGAACAGCAGTTTTCAGCTCTTTCCACAGATTCTCGATTGGGTTCAGGTCTGGACTGTGACTTGGCCATTCTAACACCTGGATACGTTTATTTGTGAACCATTCCAATGTAGATTTTGCTTTATGTTTTGGATCATTGTCTTGTTGAAAGACAAATCTCCATCCCAGTCTCAGGTCTTTTGCAGACTCCAACAGGTTTTCCTCAAGAATGGTCCTGTATTTGGCTCCATCCATCTTCCCATCAATTTTAACCATCTTCCCTGTCCCTGCTAAAGAAAAGGAGGTCCAAACCATGATGCTGCCACCACCATGTTTGACAGTGGGGATGGTGTGTTCAGGGTGATGAGCTGTGTTGCTTTTACGCCAAACATATCATTTGGCATTTTGCCCAAATAGTTGGATTTTGGTTTCATCTGACCCGAGCACCTTCTTCCACATGTTTGGTGTCTCCCAGGTGGCTTGTGGCAAACTTTAAACAACACTTTTTATGAATATCTTTGAGAAATGGCTTTCTCCTTGCCACCATAAAGGCCAGATTTGTGCAATGTATGACTGATTGTTGTCCTATGGACAGACTCTCCCACCTCGGCTGTAGATCTCTGCAGTTCATCCAGAGGGATCATGGGCCTCTTGGCTGCATCTCTGATCAGTCTTCTCCTTGTTTGAGATGAAAGTTTGGATGGACGGCCGGGTCTTGGTAGATTTGCAGTGGTATGATACTCCTTCCATTTCAATATGATCGCTTGCACAGTGCTTCTTGGGATGTTTAAAGTTGTGAAAATATTTTTGTAACCAAATCCAGCTTTAAACTTCTTCACAACAGTATCACGGACCTGCCTGTTGTGTTCCTTGGTCTTCATGATGCTCTCTGTGCTTTAAACAGAACACTGAGACTATCACAGAGCAGGGGCATTTATACGGAGACTTGATTACACACAGGGGCTTATATTTATCATCAGTCATTTAGGACAACATTGGATCATTCAGAGATCCTCAATGAACTTCTGGAGTGAGTTTGCTGCACTGAAAGTAAAGGGGATGAATACTATTGCACGCCCCAATTTCAGTTTATTCTTTTTTATAAAAGTTTAAAATAAGCAATAAATTTCGTTCACCTTCACAATTGTGTCCCACTTGTTGTTGATTCTTCACCAGAACATTAACATTTTTATCTTTATGTTTGAAGCCTGAAATGTGGGAAAAGGTTGAAAAATTCAAGGGGGCCGAATACTTTCGCAAGGCACTGTATGCATATTGAACCTGTGCTGCCTGCCCTGACCCTGGACTGGCTGACTATGCCTTTAGCCTTTGTCTTCCTTTACCTCTGCACTAGTATTTCTGACCCTCCAGTCACGTGCTGCAGTCCCAGGGACTGCCCTGGTGTGGTAACTGACGACTAGCAGTGGCCCAGCCTATCCTGACCACCAGAAGTCCTAGTGAATACCCAGTAGTCCCGCTCCTCCAGAGTAAACCTGATCCATGGCGCAATGGGTCCACACCCTCCAGCGTGACACAGGACAGTATGTCATATGTAGAGCGAGGTAGTAAACACGAGAAGGGTACTATGAGTGCACACATCATTTAGAGAAGGAAAGGCAGAGTCACAGTACTACCCATAATCCTACTAGGGCTTATTTTCGGGGTATCTGTGCTGTGCTCACATAATTAATAGGGAGGTGGAACATGATTTACCTGCTGTACTGCCCAATATCCATAAATATAATGCTGCAGAAAGAATAGTTGTGTAATGACTTTTACTAAACATAATAGTGTCACCTGCACAAAGTTTCCCAAAATAATAGTGCCGCATTGGGACTATTGCAAGAGATTGTAATGCCACACAAAGTGACGCACAGATTTATGTTGACTCTTCACATACTGGTGGATCTCAATAAATTAGAATATCATCAAAAAGTGAATTTATTTCAGTAATTCAATACAAAAAGGGAAACACATTTATTATATAGAGTCATTACACACAGAGGGATCTATTCCTATCTATATATATAATTGCCTTATTCTGTCTGTCTGTCTGTCTGTCTGTCTGTCTGTCATGCTCCGAAATTGTGTCCTTCCGGTGACACAAAGCTGATTGGCCGCTGGGCTCGCCATGGCCCCGCCCCCCCACACGGATTGGCCTCTCTCCCCGGCTCTCTGCAGGCCACGCCCCCTCACGCAATGCACGCTCGCTCTGGCCCAACTGACACGGAGCCGCGACTCCCAGGTGAGTACACACACATCAGATCACACTCACTCTCACACACACCTCCCACATCACAACATGCTGGGATATCACTTGCTTCTACACCGGCTCCGTCAGGATCCCGGCAGCGCCAGACATAACCTTGCGATGCTGGGATCTTGACGGAGGCCGTGAAAGCTGGTAACCATTATAAACATCGGGTAACTAAGGTCCCTTAGTTACCCGATGTGTATCATAGTTACCAGCGTACACCGGCTCACACTCACTCTCACACACACCTCACACACACATCACATCGCATCCACACATCAAGGTCCTGCAGCGGCGGAAAATACAGACACATAACAGCACACACACATAACAGCACACACATACACACAAATCAGATCACACTCACACACACCTCACACATCACATCGCATCCACATACTCACAACATCCTGGGATATCGCTTGCTTCTCGGCGGCGATACTGTGCTGTTAGCTTCCAGGACCTGCGGGAGGATCACATGGCCAGAAGCATGTGATACCTCCGGATGTTGTGAGTATAAGCGCGTATGTGCGATATCGTCAGTGTCTGTGTGTGTGAGTGGATGCGATCGGGTGTGTGTGAGTGGATGCGATCGGGTGTGTGTGAGTGGATGCGATCGGGTGTGTGTGAGTGGATGCGATCGGGTGTGTGAGTGTCGGCAGAGGAGCACGGCGTGCTGGAGGAGGCTGGGAGCAGAGAGGCTGATCATGGGGAAGGCTGGGAGGAGAGAGGCTGATGCTGGGGGAGGCTGGGAGGGGGAGGCTGGGACGAGGGAGGCTGATGCTGGTGGAGGCTGATGCTTGGGGAGGCTGATGCTGGGGGAGGCTGGAAGGAGAGAGGCTAATGCTGGTGGAGGCTAATGCTGGTGGAGGCTGATGCTTGGGGAGGCTGATGCTGGGGGAGACTGGGAGGGGAAGGCTGATGCTGAGGGAGGCTGGGAGGAAGGAGGCTGGGAGGAGAGAGGATGATCCTGGGGAAGGCTGGGAACGGGAGGCTGATGCTGAGGGAGGCTGGAAGGAGAGAGGCTGATGCTGGGGGAGGCTGGAAGGAGAGAGGCTGATGCTGGTGGAGGCTGATGCTTGGGGAGGCTGATGCTGGGGGAGACTGGGAGCGGAAGGCTGATGCTGAGGGAGGCTGGGAGGGGGAGGCTGGGAGGAAGGAGGCTGGGAGGAGAGAGGCTGATCCTGGGGAAGGCTGGGAAGGGGAGGCTGATGCTGGGGGAGGCTGGAAGGAGAGAGGCTGATGCATGGGGAGGCTGATGCTGGGGGAGACTGGGAGCGGAAGGCTGATGCTGAGG
The DNA here is from genome assembly GCF_048569485.1 of Anomaloglossus baeobatrachus. Classification (NCBI taxonomy): domain Eukaryota; kingdom Metazoa; phylum Chordata; class Amphibia; order Anura; family Aromobatidae; genus Anomaloglossus; species Anomaloglossus baeobatrachus. The sequence continues at coordinate 765,194,389 of NC_134354.1, forward strand.
GAGGCTGGGAGGGGGAGGCTGGGAGGAAGGAGGCTGGGAGGAGAGAGGCTGATCCTGGGGAAGGCTGGGAAGGGGAGGCTGATGCTGAGGGAAGCTGGAAGGAGAGAGGCTGATGCTGGGGGAGGCTGGAAGGAGAGAGGCTGAGGCTGGGAGGAGAGAGGCTGATGCTGGGGAAGGCTGATGCTGAGGGAGGCTGGGAGGGGAAAGCTGATGCTGGGGAAGGCTGGGAGGACGGAGGCTGGGAGGAGAGAGGCTGATCCTGGGGAAGGCTGGGAGAGGGAGGCTGATGCTGGAGGAGGCTGGAAGGAGAGAGGCTGATGCTGGCGGAGGCTGATGCTGGGGGAGGCTGGAAGGAGAGAGGCTGATGCTGGTGGAGGCTGATGCTTGGGGAGGCTGGGAGAGGGAGGCTGATGCTGAGGGAGGCTGGGAGGAGGGAGGCTGGGAGAGGTAGGCTGAGAGAAGAGAGGCTGATGCACACACACACACACACACACACACACACACACACACGCGCGCACTGCACAACACACCACACACACACACACACACTGGGAACCAAAAAACAACTGCCCTACACAGACACCCACACATACAGACAACGCTGCACACACACAACACCCAACACACAAACACCGCGGCACACACAAATATACGCACATACCGCACAACACACACATTGCACAAAACATACCTCCCCCCAAAACACACCACACACACACAAACCGCGCAACACACACACACAACGCTACAGACACACAGCGCTCCACAAACAACGCAACACACGCAACACACATACAACACCGCTCTCACCCCCCGCCACACCCAGACAACACCCAGAACATGTACAGCGCCTACACAAACACTTGGTAACTACACACAACAACATCTCTATATATATATATATAACAAAAATCATACATGAACTACACAATACGTAAATTCTAGAATACCCGATGCGTAGAATCGGGCCACCTTCTAGTATATTATATAGAGTCATTACACACAGAGGGATCTGTGAAGCCCTGGACTAGCCAGGTCGTCCCAGGTAGTCCAACACCCCCCCCTTCCCTTAGTAAGGTGACAGCAGCCAAACTACAAAACCCTTGTCACCTCCCTCCGGGTTTGATGTTCACACCAGGGAGCGGAGCCAGGCGGTTGGCTCCGCCCACCGAGGAGTTCACAGGCCCGGAGGCGGGAAAACAGTGAGTTGGAGTTGAGCTTTGACAGTGGAGTGAAGTGGAGTCAAGTTCAAGGGCAGACCTGTGCTCAGGCCTGCCAAAGTCTACACCAGGTGTCTGGGTTGGAGCCCAGTCACCTCTGGCAAGGAGGCAGACGGTGGTGGCCGTCTGCAGGAGCTGGTGTGACGCCCTGGGCAAGCCAGGGGTCACAGGTCACAACATCACATGCACCCCACATTCCCGGCAGGTACATCTAAGCTAACCTAAAATCCTTGTTGCCTTCCTCCAGGGGCTGATGTCCACACCAGGGGGTGGGCCAGGCGGTTGGCTCCGCTCACCGAGGAGTTCACAGCCCTGGAGGCGGGAGACCCAGGCAGATGAGTTTAGAAGGAGGAAGTAGAAGGAAGTGGTAGAGGAGCTTGAGTGAAGAAGTAAAAAAGGAACAGTTAAGAAAGCCTGAAGTTGGTCCGGGTGTGCGCCCCGGACTGAGACAGCAAGGTCAGCAGACGGCGGTGATAGTCTGCAGGGGGACTGTTTGGAGGTTGCTGGAAGGACCGCGGATGGGTGGTGACCCGGCGGTACTGGAGCAGTATACGAAGAACAGTCAGTGTGACGCCCTGGGCAAGCCAGGGGTCACAGGTCATCACACCACCACACCCTACATCCCAGTTAGGAACACCAAAGCTACTGAAATCCTTGTTGCCTTTCTCCAGGGGCTGATGTTCACACCAGGGGGTGGGCCAGGCGGTTGGCTCCGCCCACCGAGGAGTACACAGCCCTGGAGGCGGGAAGAACCAGGCAGATCAGTTAGGGGAGTGAAGGAGTAAACAACAAGAGAAGCTAAGTGAAGTGAAAGTGAAGTAGTAGTGGAGCCAAGAAGAAAAGAGTAAAAGTGAGAGTAGAAAGGCCTGAAGTTGGTCCGGCTAAGTGCAGAACAGTGTCAGCAAGGTCAGCAACAGCGGTGATTGTCTGGAGGGGGACTGCTCGGAGGTTGCTGGAAGGACCATGGACGGATAGTGGCCCGGCGGTCTGGAGCAGTATACGAAGGACAGTCAGCACCAGGGCAGGGGCCTCTCGGACCCCGGCAAGGCTAGGAGTCGCCATAAATTGCCGAATCCGTCAGTGAAGGGGACGTCTGTCTCCAAACAACTAAGTCCCGATTGAAGACAACAGTCCAACCATTAAGGAGGAACACCGCCACCGCCAGGGCACCAGTTCCTCGGGGCCAGCGTCTGCGGGCAAAGTAGAGCTCCTCCGGCCCATATCCAAGCCGGGGAGCGGGTTACCGGTGGGAACCCATCGCTACCAACATAGAGACAATAGGTGCAGGTCAAAGGGACATCACCGTTACCTACTGGGAGAGTAAGTGCAGCCGTCCGTGGGAACCGTCTTTCCAGCCGTGTGTTTTACCGAGAACTGTGTCACCGTCTCAGGCTGAGTGAGTACCACAGTGCCGCAAGGCACAGCGCTGCCCCCGCGTCCCTGCGCCCACCAGGCCCTGCATTTCCCTCCTTCTCCCTGGGCCCCGGGATCACCAACCCCTACCCACGGAGGGGCAACACAACAACTGGCTGCTCCACACCATCACTCCCGGGATCCCCAGCCAGAGCAGCGGTGGTGTACATTCAATCACCACAACCGTGGGTGGCGTCACGGACAATAAACAACTCCCACACCCAAACAATGCCCTTTCACTCACGGGCGAGGAGCGCCGCTCAAGACCCCCGGGATCCGGCCCACCGCTCGAGCCACCACTGAGCAGCAGCAGCCGGACCCGAGCAGTGGGGGTGAGCGCTGTGCTGACACCCTCCGCCCCGCCCGCGACATCAGCACCAGGGCAGGGGCCTTTCGGATCCCGGCAAGGCTAGGAGTCGCCATAATTTGCCAAATCCGTCAGTGAAGGGGACCTCTGTCTCCTAACAACCAAGTCCCGATTGAAGGCAACAGCCCGACCGTGAAGGGGAGACACCGCCACCGCCAGGGCACCAGTTTCCCAGGGCCAGCGCCTGCGGGCAAAGTAGGGCTCCTTCGGCCCAGATTGAAGCCGAGGAGTGGGTAACCGGTGGGGACCCATCGCTACCAAGAGACTTTACATAGGTGCAGGGAAGAGACCGTCACCGCTAACTAGAGGGAACCGCAGCACCGTAACCGTCCGAGGGACCCGTCCAACCAGCCGTTTGTTTACCGAGAACTGTGTCGTGTTTACTGGCTGAGTGAGTACCTCCGTGCCGTGCGGCACAGCGCTGCCCCTGCGCCCCTGCACCTCCACAGGCCCCATACCCGCCTATCCACCATAACAGCACCATCACTGGGCCTCGGGAGCACCAAAACCCCTACCCACGGAGGGGCAAATCAACAACTGGCTGCTCCATACCATCACTCCCGGGCTCCCCAGACAGAGCAGCGGTGGTGTCCACTTAATCACCACAACCGTGGGTGGCGTCACGGACAATAAACTATCCCAAAACCCAATCCCCTTTCACTCACGGGCGAGGAGCGCCGCTCGAGTCCCCGGGATCCGGCCCATCGCTCGAGCCACCGGGCAGCTGCAGCAGCCGCAGTGGCAGCCGAACCAGAGCAGTGGGAGAGCGCGGCGTCCCCTCCTCCGCCCGCTACAACTTGGCGTCACGAACAGGATGTTACCGCTCTGCCGTTGGGTAGAGGTGCGCCTTGTGACCGCCGGAGGTATCCGGCCGGAAAATTTCAGAAGTCGCCATCTTTGGCGCGAAAAGTTCCCGCTCGAGCGTCTTCTCGAGTAGCAGAGGCGCGAAGGCCAAAACCCCGCCCCGATAGAGGAGGGGCCGGAAAGAGGCTAGAGGGGACGGAATGGCGGCTAGCTGCATATGAGCGCGGCTATAAAAGCAGGGACGCCAGGACCCTGCAGCCATCTTGTTCCTGGGAGAGGCCGCCAGCAACATGTTCATGCCGTCCCGCAGCACCGTAGCCCCCGCGCCTGGAACCGCGACGTGGGTGGAGATCCGGACCGCGCAGCTCTACCAAAGGCTGCAGGTCAAGATGCAGCTCCTCATGGAGGAGTGGGAGACCGACATGGCGGACGTCATAGCGACCGTGCGGAGACGCGAGGAGGAAGCGGAGGAAGGGAGGGTGAGTGACCCACGCCCCGATGCCCTTGAAGGGCCGGTCATCGCGGCTGCGGGACCCGGTCCAAGCCCTCTCCCCCCGCTGCCTCCCTCGCCACCCGTCTCAGAAGCCGTGACCCCGCCATTAGGCCCGCTACTACCGCAACCGGTAGCGATACCCAGCATGCCCGCCCAGGCGGGCCGACCTGCAGCCGGAGCCCGTAGTCGACCGGAGGTGCTGCCCTGGAAAGCCCCGAAAATCGAACCGGAGGCATCCCCCGAGAAAGTCCCCGAGCCGGAGCCGATGACCCGCTCCGTGCCGAAGGCCCAACTGCGGAAAGCCCCTGTGCCCATCCCCCACACCTCGGCTGAGGTTGCGCCGGGTTGCCGATGCAAGGCAGCGTCTAAGGCCAAGACACCGCGGGACCTGTCGCCCAGAGTACCAGAAGTGGGCAATGTCAAACAGGTCTTGCGGGGCCCGACCCGTGCGCCGGAGCTCGCAGCAGCGCCGTCCTGGGACAGGGAGCCGGTACCGTTGGGCCTGGAAATCGGTGAACGGGAAAAAAGGAAGGCGAAGTTGGTGGCCCGTGCAATCCGGGAAAAAGAGAGCCTCCGTCAGGCAATGTTCCGAGTCCGGGGCCCGCTGTACGAAGGGCAGATGAGGCGGTTTGATGTCCGCCGGGGCTATGTGTTTATATATGAACCGGGCCTGGAGGCCGAAGTGTTTATAGCCCGGCGGGATGTGAATGCCCACCTGCCTGAAGAGCATCCCGGTCATAACCTGATGCCGGGCGACATCGTGCAGTACACCCGGCACTGTGGAGAGAGGGGGTGGTTCGCGCTGGATGCGAAGTTACGGGGCAGCCAGGAGTCCCGTGTGAGCGCCACGCCCCCTCCCTCAGGTGATGTGGAGGACTCGGAATAGCGGCAGCGGAGCCCCGTTGCATCGTCCCCGTTGGGACCACTACTGTGTATGTTTGAAAAATGATGATAAGCAAAATGAAACCATGAAGTTCACCTGATTCAACCGTGATTGGAAACCGGCCGTTGCCGGCACCGTTGTCCCCGTGGGGGCCGTTTGGAAAATTTGCATAGGAACTCCTATGGACAAGCCCGTGAACTTGCAGGGCAACCACAGACGTTAGTGGCTTGTAAATAAGTTGTGTTACCGTTTCCGCATTTACCGCCTCCGGAGAGGCAGGTTGGAGGGAGGGCCCACAGCAGAGCAGGCTGGGGCCCAGCCACCACAGGAACCGGTGGCTACCCTCTGGAGGGGAAGGACAGATCCCGCTCGGGTAACTTGTGCAGGACTGGGGTCAAGGGGTGCTGCCTGGGTTTTAGGGGCAGCATCAGGGCCAGGTTACTTGGGTGGGAGAGAGCGGAGACCGTAACCGTTAACCGTTTTAATGTTTGCAACGTTTAAGAACTGAACCTCCCGATGTGGGATGATGCCATAAATTGTATATATGTTACCGTTTTTTCTATTTTACAGAAAAACAAAAGGAAAATAAAACCGGTGTTGGACGGGCAGCCCGAGGACGGTCTGCGTTTTGCTAAGGGGGAATGTGACGCCCTGGGCAAGCCAGGGGTCACAGGTCACAACATCAAATGCACCCCACATTCCCGGCAGGTACATCTAAGCTAACCTAAAATCCTTGTTGCCTTCCTCCAGGGGCTTATGTCCACACCAGGGGGTGGGCCAGGCGGTTGGCTCCGCCCACCGAGAAGTTCACAGCCCTGGAGGCGGGAGAACCAGTCAGATGAGTTTAGGAGGAGGAAGTAGAAGGAAGTGGTAGAGGAGCTTGAGTGAAGAAGTAAAAAAGGAACAGTTAAGAAAGCCTGAAGTTGGTCCGGGTGTGCGCCCCGGACTGAGACAGCAAGGTCAGCAGACGGCGGTGATAGTCTGCAGGGGGACTGTTTGGAGGTTGCTGGAAGGACCGCGGACGGGTGGTGACCCGGCGGTACTGGAGCAGTATACGAAGAACAGTCAGCACCAGGGCAGGGGCCTTTCGGATCCCGGCAAGGCTAGGAGTCGCAATAATTTGCCAAATCCGTCAGTGAAGGGGACCTCTGTCTCCTAACAACCAAGTCCCGATTGAAGGCAACAGCCCGACCGTGAAGGGGAGACACCGCCACCGCCAGGGCACCAGTTTCCCAGGGCCAGCGCCTGCGGGCAAAGTAGGGCTCCTTCGGCCCAGATTGAAGCCGAGGAGTGGGTAACCGGTGGGGACCCATCGCTACCAAGAGACTTTACATAGGTGCAGGGAAGAGACCGTCACCGCTAACTGCAGGGAACCGCAGCACCGTAACCGTCCGAGGGACCCGTCCAACCAGCCGTTTGTTTACCGAGAACTGTGTCGTGTTTACTGGCTGAGTGAGTACCTCCGTGCCGTGCGGCACAGCGCTGCCCCTGCGCCCCTGCACCTCCACAGGCCCCATACCTGCCTGTCCACCATAACAGCACCATCACTGGGCCCCGGGAGCACCAAAACCCCTACCCACGGAGGGGCAAATCAACAACTGGCTGCTCCATACCATCACTCCCGGGCTCCCCAGACAGAGCAGCGGTGGTGTCCACTTAATCACCACAACCATGGGTGGCGTCACGGACAATAAACTATCCCAAAACCCAATCCCCTTTCACTCACGGGCGAGGAGCGCCGCTCGAGTCCCCGGGATCCGGCCCATCGCTCGAGCCACCGGGCAGCTGCAGCAGCCGCAGCGGCAGCCGGACCAGAGCAATGGGAGAGCGCGGCATCCCGTCCTCCGCCCGCGACACTGGGATTACAGCCGATGGAACCATAGGGACCGGGGACGGGTGGTGGCCCGCCGGTACCGAACCGGGGAACTGATTGGAAACCGGAGCACCAGGAGGGGTACTCAAACCCAGTACGAGGCCCAGAAACAACCGGGCTGAGTCAAATCAACTGATTGAGGACTGGACTTTAGGACCTTTCCCACATAAGACCCGACTGAAGACAATAGCCCAACCATAGGGGTAAAGCCACCGCCCAGGCATAGAGACCCAAGGGGCCAGCGTCTGCGGGCAAACAGGGCTCTCCCGACACATAGCAAGCCAGGGAGCGGACTACCGTTGCTCAGGCATAGGAGTCGTGATTTTTACACAAGAGAGGTGCAGGAGAAAGGCGGAAACCACCAACCTGTTAAGGGGAAAGACTGCAGCCGTCTGTGGGCACCGTTCACCATCTTGTTTGGTTTACCAGAGACTCCAGCGTGTTTATCATAGTGAGTACACCAGTGCCTTCGGGGCGCGCACCGGGCCACACCGCACCAACACCCCAGCACGTATTCATCCCCTCGCTTCAGCACCTCCCTCGGGTCCCTGGGACCATCCTCCCCCCTACCCACGGAGGGGGTCAACACCAAGCTGCGCAACACCGTCCCCGGGAGCCTAGTCAACAGCAGCGGTGGTGTCCACAACCCGTGGGTGGCGTCACGAACTTAAATCCCCTGCAAACCACCGAGGCTCCGGCCGTGGACCTCCCCACTGAAGTCCCTACGTGTAGCGCCAAACCACTTTCAGAGCGACGTGACCCCCGGGTCCGTGGAGAGCTCGAGCCACCCACCGACGAGCACGGATCCGAGCGGCTTGGCAGCCGGTCGAGCCCCGGGGTGGTACACATCGACTCTTCTGGCGTCATGAACAGGATTGAACCCATCTACTTACCTGTGGAAGTGCGCCTTGAAGTTATCGTCAGCAGAGTCCCCGTTGAAAAATTGCAGAATCCGCCATCTTGTCACCTTCCTGTGGCGCGAAGTTTCCCGCCCAAGCCGTCTGCTCCAAACAGAAAGGGCGCGAAAGGAAAGCCCCGCCCTTTGAGAGCAGAGTGGTGCAAAAAGCAAGCGGAGTGCCCCGAAAAGACCAAGGGGGGGGGGGGGGGGCGGGTGAAGATCCTGCCTCATGTGACTGAGGGGATGGGGGGCAGGGACTCCAGTACTCTGCCACCCGTCTGGTTCCTGGACACACAAGCTGCAACATGTCCGCCCCGTCAGGCAAGCCCGAATTCCCGAAGCCCGCGCCCGGAACAGCGGCGTGGGTGGAAGCCCGGACAACCCTGATGTGCTGCCGTCTCCAAGCACAGGTGCGTTTCCTCATGGAGAAATGGGCGACTGAAATGGAAGGGATAGCCGCCGCCGTGCGGGCACATGACATGGCGGCAGTTTTTGAGGAAAGGGTACGCGACCCATGCCCTATGTCCGGCCGCTGCGGCTGAGGGACCCGGTTTGCTCCTGCCCTCCATGCTGCCTCCCCCACCGCCTGTAGTGGTTGCCGCTGCATCTCCGCCCAGTTCCCCATCCTCGTCACCGGTGGCGGAGCCTGTCCCTGACGCCCGTGAAGAGCCGCCTGTGGAAGCAGCACGCGGATGGCCGTACGCTCGGCCTGCACCACTCCCGCTCCCGTGGAAGGACCTTTCCCGGAGAATGCCGGCGCCCGATGTGGTCCCGCCGGTCCCGGAAGCGACCGTGCTACAGAAGGCCCAGGCCCCGGCAGTCCGCCCGGCCAAGATGACGGCAGCTGAGACCCAAAGACCCGCCCATTAGGTAAAACTGGCCGCTTCCCGAAACCAGGCCTCGGCTGAGGCAGTGCAGGGTTGCCCGTGCAGGGTAGCACCAAAGGCCGCGATACAGCGGGGTTCCCCAGCGGAGGTGCCGGTCGTGGCCGGCACGGGGGAGCTCCGGCTGGGCCCAACCCGTGCGCAAGGGGAGCATGCAGACGCTCCGTACTGGGAGCGGCAGCAGTGCCAGCTGGGCTGGGAGATTACAGCCCTAATGTGAAGCTAGAGGAGGAATACCAAAAAGATGAAGATTAAAGGCAGCAGATCCTGGCTGCCAAGTTGAACACAGTCCCTGTTGGGACTATACTGCCCGTCCCCGTTGGGACTTTGTTTTGCCCCCGTTTAAAAGAGACAAGGCCGAGAACTTGCAGGCCACCGCAAAAACTATTGGGTTTGTAAATAATCCCTTGACCGGCCTGTCCCGTTTCACGACCTCCAGAGAGGCAGACTGGAGGATGGGCCTGCGGGAAAGAGATGGCCGAGGCCCGCCACCACTGCAACCGGTGGCTATCCTCCGGGTCAGGGGTCCCCTGGACGTGGGGCCTCTGAGAGACAAACAGGTGTGAAACCCTGCACCCGTCCTGTACAACAACACCTGGGCCCGTTCCTGGACTGGGGAAAAGGGGTGCTGCCCGTTTCTTAGGGGCAGCATCAAGGCTAGGTTTGTTTGGGTGGGTGACTGAAGGACCCGGTCGCGTTCCCGTGTTAATAAAAATGTTATGTTTTGCAAAGTTTAAGAATGTGCCTCCCGCAAGGGAAGATTTAAAATACTCTTGAAGTTATACCAAAGTTATTATACTTGTAAACCTGTTTTATTCTTTTACAGTTACAAAGAAAATAAACCGATGGTGGACGGGCAGCCCGTGGACGGTCTGCATTAAACCAAGGGGGAATGTGACGCCCTGGACTAGCCAGTTCATCCCAGGTAGTCCAACATACACACACACACCCCCTTAGTAAGGTGACAGCAGCCAAACTACAAAACCCTTGTCACCTCCCTCCGGGTTTGATATTCACACCAGGGGACGGAGCCAGGCGGTTGGCTCTGCCCACCGAGGAGTTCACATGCCTGGAGGCGGGAAAACAGTGAGTTGGAGTTGAGCTTTGACAGTGGAGTGAAGTTCAAGGGCAGACCTGTGCTCAGGCCTGCCAAAGTCTACACCAGGTGTGTGGGTTGGAGCCCAGTCACCTCTGGCAAGGAGGCAGATGGTGGTGGCCGTCTGCAGGAGCTGGGATTACAGCCGGTGGAACCGTAGGGTCCGGGGACAGGCGGTGGCCCGCCGGTACCGAACCGGGAAATATATATCATATAGAGTCATTACACACAGAGGGATCTATTCCTATATATTAGGCCCCTTTCACACGTCAGTGATTCTGGTACTTTGTGCTTTTTTTTATACGTACCAGAATCACTGACATACGCAAATCCATTATAATCAATGGGTCTGCTCACACATCAGTGATTTTTCACTGAACGTGTCTCTGTGCAGCGTACACGCGTGTTCGTGATTCTACACGGAGACAAGTCCGTTTTTTTCTGGCATCACTGATGACCCACGGACCACACTATGGTGTGATCCGTGTGTGATCAGTGAAACACGTACCAGAAAATCACGGACATATTAAATATTAAATATTTTCAACTTACCTTGCCTGCGATTCGCTCTGCAGCCTCTGCTGTCGGCAGCTTCTGCCTGGCTCATGAATATTCATGAGAGCAGGAACAGCCGACCAGGAAGTAGGTGCTGAGAGCGTTGGGCGGACGCTGCAGAGCTGGAGACTTCAGCACCATGGACAGCAGGAGTGAAGGCAGGTGAGTAATGTCCATATGCAATCACGGATCACGGATTGCACATGGACAACCCATGTGTGCCGTGAATCACGGAACACGGAGGGACATGTGCGTGTTTTACACGTCAGTGAAGAACGTCAGTGTTTTTCACTGACGTGTGAAACGGGCCTTATATAGAGTCATTTCACACAGAGGGATCTATTTCACGTGTTAATTTCTGTTAATGTTGATGATTATGGCTTACGGCCAATGAAAACCCAGAAGTCATTATCTCAGAAAATTAGAATATTATATAAGACCAACTGAAGAAATTATTTTACACTAGGAAATGTTGGCACCTACTGAAAAGTCTGTACAGTAAATGCCTCAGTACTTAGTCGAGGCTCCTTTTGCAGGAATTACTGCATCAATGCGGCAATGTGACATGGAGGTGATCAGCCTGTGGCACTGCTGAGGTGTTATGGAAGCTCAGGTTGCTTTGATAGCCACCTTCAGCTCGTCTGCATTGTTGGCTCTGGTGTCTCTCATAGATTCTGTAGCGCCCCTCAAGCCCTCAGGGAGCTACAAGGTTCTGCATCCTCACCAGGATGCGGGGCCTACCCCCTAGGTCCCCGGAAGACCAGTGCCGGTAACACACAAACACTCCAGGTAATCTCAGTTTTCCCCAACAATCCCCCATACAATGGTACAGGGCTAGGGTCGGACCAATAGATGGCCGCCTAGAGGTGGAGCCAGTCCATTCCACTAGTTGACTAGGTGAGAGGGGCAGAGTGAGGACAGAGATTCAGAGAGTCTGAGGAGTCGAGGAGTGAAGGTGAACATGAGGAGGAGACGTACTGACAAGTTGTTGACAGTAACGTGGTGCTCAGGAGGGTAGTTGCCGGTGGAGTACGGTGGAGTACTCCCGGAACTACGCAGCGATGGAGTACAGGACCCTAGGACAGGCAGAAGCTCCAGGCAGGCCTGTTAACACATGCACAGCAAGGGGACCATCAAGGACCTTGCTAACCCTCAAAATCCCACCGCTGCCACCAATATGTCACAAACCACCGGGGGGGTCACTCAGAAATCCCCCCGCGCTGGCTACCAGTACGTCACAATCGGGGGGTAACAAGTGGGGGTCACCCCTCCTTTATACCTCCCGACCGACAGACAGAGCACGTGACGCGCTCTCTAGCGCCCCTCTTATAGTCAGGCCAATTATGGAATTGCCCGACAATAAGCAAGGAGGCCGCTATACTACTTATGCCGATTATTGAAGGGTCCCCGGTGAGAGTAGGGTATATATTCCCCCGACCTCCGCGGGCGGAATATATAATATCTTCCCGAATCTCACTGGCCTCCCCACAATAATCCTTGGCACAATTCGCTGCCACCAACCGATTTACGGTAACTATTAGCCGAACACACAGACGTGGGATTCAAGATCGAGATAACAGAACAGCCCAAGATTAATTATATAATTTAATCAGCCTAAAGCACACTAGAAACTACAATATATACAATAGGGAATCTACAGAATATACATATGTCAGAGTACAGTTACAATCGAAGCATGGGTTACAAACAGGCATACACAGTTCCAGCAGTTACCTTGTTGCGTCTGGCCACAGGGGGGCGCTGTACCCAGGTTTCTAGGATCCTTCCCACAGATGTTTCCTACACGTGCCCCCAGCGAGAAGAACCCTGGAAAATGGCCGAAGTAGGGTTATCAACCTGGGCAGATCCAGGTCCCCTCCTACCTTAGTGACCTCACAGGGAGCACTGCTCCACCCCTGGCTGGAGTTATGGACAAAATCCACAACATGGAATATGGCCATAACTTGGCCTGGGAGCGTCGTAGGCGGACGCCAATGCTCTCATTGTGACAGTTATGAATTTAGCTACAGAACGAGGGGACTCATGACCTGTCTGCCAGTTCCCCATTGGCTGATATCACGCCTGGGGCATTTCCCAATGTCCTGCTCCCATAAAAAGGGTGTGCCGGCATCGTCCGCATGCAGAGACACCATTTTTATGGTTGCCATATTTATCGGAAATATGGCTTGCGAGATATGAACCATTTTTTACTGGAGTCGTTCTGTCTGGCTATTTCCATAGCCTTGCTAATGAGATACAACTCTTGTTACAGGGTGACGGCAGGGAGTCATCCTGTGTCCATTGTTCCACTTCTGTGAGGCAAATCCCGGGATATGAAGATGAATTATGACTCCAGTCATAGTCCCTCATCACTCCCTGGCAGTGCCCCCTCCCTTCTTGTTCTCAGTGTTCCACTTACACCTCCATGGCCATGTCCTGTGATATGGAGATGAGGTGGTGTGGGAACAATGGACACAGGATGACTCCCTGCCGTCACCCTGTAACAAGAGTTGTATCTCATTAGCAAGGCTATGGAAATAGCCAGACAGAACGACTCCAGTAAAAAATGGTTCATATCTCGCAAGCCATATTTCCGATAAATATGGCAACCATAAAAATGGTGTCTCTGCATGCGGACGATGCCGGCACACCCTTTTTATGGGAGCAGGACATTGGGAAATGCCCCAGGCGTGATATCAGCCAATGGGGAACTGGCAGACAGGTCATGCGTCCCCTCGTTCTGTGGCTAAATTCATAGCTGTCACAATGAGAGCGTTGGCGTCCGCCTACGACGCTCCCAGGCAAAGTTATGGCCCATATTCCATGTTGGGATATTGTCCATAACTCAAGCCAGGGGTGGAGCAGTGCTCCCTGTGAGGTCACTAAGGTAGGAGGGGACCTGGATCTGCCCAGGTTGATAACCCTACTTCGGCCATTTTCCAGTGTTCTTTCGCTGGGGGCACGTGCAGGAAACATCTGCGGGAGTTCCTGGAAACCTGGTCTACAGCGCCCCCCTGTGGCCAGACGCACAAGGTAACTGATTGAATTGCATACCTGTTGTAAACCATGCTTTATCTGTAACTGTACTCTGACATATGTATATTCTGTAGATCCCCTATTGTATATATTGTAGTTTCTAGTGTGCTTTAGGCTGATTAAATTACATAATTAATCTTGGGCTGTTCTGTTATCTCGATCTTGAATCCCACGTCTGTGTGTTCGGCTAATAGTTACCGTAAATCGGTTGGTGGCAGCGAATTGTGCCAAGGATTATTGTGGGGAGGCCAGTGAGATTCGGGGAGATTTTATATATTCCGCCCGCGGAGGTCGGGGGAATATATACCCTACTCTCACCGGGGACCCTTCAATAATCGGCATAAGTAGTATAGCGGCCTCCTTGCTTATTGTCGGGCAATTCCATAATTGGCCTGACTATAAGAGGGGCGCTAGAGAGCGCGTCACGTGCTCTGTCTGTCGGTCGGGAGGTATAAAGGAGGGGTGACCCCCACTTGTTACCCCCCGATTGTGACGTACTGGTAGCCAGCGCGGGGGATTTCTGAGTGACCCCCCGGTGGTTTGTGACATATTGGTGGCATAGCGGTGGGATCGAGATAATAGTGTGTGTGAGTGTGAGACCCATACTCCCAGACACTAAAGACTGCCTGCAGCAGCTGTGGCTGCTGGGGTCTTCAGACTAGCTCAACACTAGAGTGTCAGAGTGCAGATACTGTAAGGTGTGTGGAGGCATCAGGTGTCAGTTCTGTGTCAGTGACCAAAAGTCTGCAAGAATGGCTGATGGCACCAGGAGTAGAGCTATGCAACTGGCCAATGCTAAGGCAGGAGCCGAAGAGAGGTAGGACGGTGCTGTGGACAGCAATGAGGAGGTTGCCCACGAGTCCTCCAGGAGCTCGACGCCAGAAAACCGTTCTGCCGAGGACATTGCGCAACCTGGCACTGCTGGACAAGATGAGGAGGAGCTCACCCAAGGTTCCTCAACGAGCCAGATGCCAGCCCTCCGCTCTGAAAGGGACAGTGAATCGCCTAGCTCTGCAGCGTGCCGCAGATCACCACGTGCCATTCCACCGAGTCTGGGAGGCTCGGATAGCCTTCTTCAAATGGCTATGGCCCTTCTCCAGGCTGGAGACCAGAAGGGCTACAAGGAACTCCTGGCAGAGCGCAGGGCAGAGCGGCAGGCAGCGCGTGACGCTGAGGCTGCGGAGCGGCACGCAGAGCGTGAGGCTGCGGAGCGAGAGCGGCAGGCAGCGCGTGAAGAGCGAGAGCGAGAGCGACAGGCAGACCGTGACTACCAGCTGCAGCTAGCTCAGCTCCGGCCCTCATCAGCCACACGTGACCTTCGAGACACCAAACTTCCAAAGGTCCGTGTTGAGGACTTCCCAGTGCTGGAGAAGGATGGAGACTTGGACTCTTTCTTGAGTGCTTTTGAACGGACTTGCTTGCAGCACCATCTGGACAAGGACCAGTGGGCCAAATACCTGACCCCCCGTTTAAGGGGTAAGGCCCTGGATATCCTTGGTGACTTGCCTGCTGAGGCAGATCAGGGCTACGACACCATCAAGCGGGCCCTGATCCAACAGTACAACCTCACTCCAGAGTCCTACCGCAAGAAGTTCCGGAGCCTACAGAAGGGACCAAAGGACTCCTGGGCTGACCACCGGCGGGCACTTGCCCGAGCTGCCGACCACTGGACCCAAGGCCTGCAGCTTTCCACCGGACCGGAGATCCTGGACTTGTTCATCACGGAGCAACTCTTGTGGAACTGCCCTGAGGATCTCCGCCAGTTCATCCGAGACCAGAAGCCAAAGGGGTCCACGGCTACAGCTGCCCTTGCCGATGACTACACCAACAACCGGGCCCCTGAGGCCAGGAGAGCGGCCACCAGCAGCACCTGGAGAGGGGGTAAGATGAATTCTGCAACTGCCCCACCTGCCCCTAGACTGCAGGGGGTGTCCCCCTCAACTCCCCTCTCCAGGCCCGTGGCGGAACCAAGACGGTGCCACCAGTGCAACCTACCGGGACACTTCAAGGCCATGTGCCCTCAGCGTCCCAAGGCCCCGGCTCCGTCCCCGTCCCAAGGGCCGCCCAAGGTGTATTGTGTGGGTGGGGGTGGTGGTAGGTCCCTGGACAGCTTCCAACCTGTCACCGTCGGCCGGTCTGTGACCATAGGACTGCGAGACAGCGCCTCGGAGGTGACTCTGGTGCGGCCTGAGATGGTGTCCCCCCAAGACTTGATCCCTGGAAAAACCCTCGCTGTCTCCGGGATTGGAGGCACTGACCCGGCGCTGCCTGTTGCTGACATTTATGTGGACTGGGGCGCAGGGCGAGGGGTGAGGGAGGTGGGGGTAACTGATCGGATCCCTGCAAACGTGCTACTTGGGACAGATTTGGGGCAGATAACCTCCCAGTTTGGGCCCCAACCAAGGGCTGAACCTTCAGCCCGTACTGACATGACTCCTAACAATGTTAATGTGTTATCTATGAATGATGTAAGGGAGGAGGGAGTGAACTCTGATATTTCTGCTTGCATAGACACCATAGACACACACTCAGCTGCAGCTGTGACAGGGGAGGGGGTCAGAGAAAGGTGTGACAATGCCTCTACAAGTAACCAGCCTGTGAGCTGGGATCTGTTGCCCTCTGCAGGGATAAGCAGAGAGCAGGGTGCTGCAGGGGGAGGACCAGTGTGTGGGGTGGGGGCTACCACAGCAAATGTGGGGTCCCCAGAGATTTCACAGCGGGGTTCTGTTGCTGCAGGAGGGGAACAGGCAGGTGAGATTGGGGCCGGTCCAGGAGCGGAAGTGCTCCCAGGTAAGATCTCGGTGCATGGTTCCCCCACAACCGGGGTGTCAGGAAGCCAGGTAGGTCTGCCTGAACCGGCGACTTGGTCAGGAACGGAGGAGGAGCAGGCACGACCCACGGTCGCAGCGGCTGTGGCCGCTGTCACCCGCAGTGGGAGTGCTGGAAGCCAAGGGGCCTCCCGGAGGTCCGATAGCTCTTCCCCTTCTGACCAAGTGGCAGCCGAGTCAGGTGGAGGCCAGGACACAGGTCCCGGGGTACTGACTGAAGATGTGACAGTCTCGTCGATTCTGGCCACATCTAGTCAGGGGTTTCAGGCAGCGTTAGAAGCTGACGACAGCCTGAAAGCTCTTAAGGAGCAGGCGGCACAGCCTCCCTCGGACTCGGACCCGGAGCGAGTGGTCTGGGACCAAGGACGGCTGTACCGGGCCACGGTCCAGCAGGGTTCACCGGAGGCGTGGCCCAGGGACCGACAGTTGGTGGTACCCTATCCGTTCCGGACGGAGTTGTTGCGGATCGCACATGAGATTCCGATGGCCGGACACCTAGGGATCGCTAAGACCAAGGCCAGGTTAAACCAGCATTTCTACTGGCCAAAAATGGGGGCCGATGTGGCTGCCTACTGCCGTTCGTGTGAAACCTGTCAGAGAGTGGGGAAGGCGGGGCCACGCCCCAAAGCCCCACTGGTATCTCTGCCAATCATCGATGAGCCTTTCAGGAGGGTGGCTGTGGATCTGGTCGGCCCGCTGGCCATCCCCAGCAGCTCCGGGAAACGCTTCATACTGACGGTAGTGGACTATGCCACCCGGTACCCAGAAGCAGTGGCCTTGTCGTCCATTCGGGCTGACAAGGTGGCCACCGCATTGCTGGAGATTTTCTCCCGAGTGGGTTT
Source organism: Anomaloglossus baeobatrachus (assembly GCF_048569485.1). NCBI lineage: Eukaryota > Metazoa > Chordata > Amphibia > Anura > Aromobatidae > Anomaloglossus > Anomaloglossus baeobatrachus. Next base: position 765,211,581 of record NC_134354.1, read on the forward strand.
TCCCCAGGAAATGCTCACTGACCGGGGGACCCAATTCATGTCCCAGCTGATGGAGGCCCTCTGTAAGCAAGTCCAGGTGCGACATCTGGTGGCCAGCCCGTACCATCCACAGACTAATGGCCTGTGCGAGCGGTTCAATGGCACCTTAAAGCAGATGCTTAAGATGTTGGTCGACTCCCATGGGTGTGACTGGGAGCGGTATCTCCCACACCTGTTATTTGCTTACCGGGAGGTTCCACAGGCCTCAACAGGATTCTCACCGTTTGAGCTCCTGTACGGGCGACGTGTGCGGGGCCCCCTGGCTCTGGTGAAAGAGGCTTGGGAAGGGGATTTGGCCACCCCTGGAGTGTCGGTTATCGAGTATGTCATGCGCTTCCGGGACAAAATGCAGGCCTTGACGCAACTGGTACACGACAATATGGCTCAAGCCCAGGCCGATCAGAAGCGTTGGTACGACCAGAACGCTTGTGAGAGGACCTACCAAGTGGGTCAAAAGGTGTGGGTACTGGTCCCCGTACCACAGGACAAGCTTCAGGCAGCCTGGGAAGGCCCATACCTCGTGTACCAGCAGCTCAACCCTGTAACGTACCTGGTCACCCTGGACCCTGCCCGTGGAAGGCGGAAGCCCTTCCATGTGAACATGATGAAGGCACATCATGAGCGGGAGGCATGTGCGCTCCCCGTGTGCAACCTGCCCGAGGAGGGAGAAGCGGAAACCCTCTTGGATATGCTAGCCCAGGTTAGGGCAGGCGGATCCATTGAGGATGTGGAGGTTGGCCACCAGCTCTTGGAAGACCAACGGTCCCAGCTGTGGGCCACCCTCCTCCCCTTCCGGGGGTTGTTTACCAACCAGCCCGGAAGGACTGACTTGGCTGTCCATCACGTGGACACTGGGGATCATCCCCCGATCCGGCGTTCAGCATATCGGGTCTCCCTGGAGGTGCAGCAACACATGCGCCAGGAGATTGACGAGATGCTGAAGCTGGGGGTGATCCAGGCATCCAACAGCGCTTGGGCCTCGCCTGTAGTCCTCGTCCCTAAGAAGGACCGAACCACTCGGTTCTGCGTGGACTACAGGGGGCTCAATGCGGTCACGGTCGCCGATGCGTACCCAATGCCACGCATCGATGACCTGCTCGATCAGTTGGCCGGGGCTCAGTACCTGACCATCATGGATCTGAGCCGGGGATATTGGCAGATCCCCCTGACTCGCAAGGCCAGGGAACGCTCTGCCTTTATTACCCCATTTGGACTGTACGAGTCCACGGTGATGCCATTCGGGATGAGGAATGCCCCCGCCACTTTCCAGCGGATGGTCAACACCCTGCTCAAGGGACTTGAAGGGTACGCGGCCGCGTACCTGGATGACATTGCCGTCTTCAGTCCCACCTGGGAGGACCACCTAGAGCATCTAGCACAGGTGCTCAGGCGGATCCACCGGGCAGGTTTGACCATCAAGCCGGGAAAGTGTCAGCTGGCCATGAGCGAGGTCCAGTACCTCGGTCACCGGGTAGGCGGGAGAACACTGAAGCCCGAGCCTGAGAAAGTGGAGGCCATCGCATCCTGGCCCACCCCCAGGACCAAGAAGCAGGTGATGTCCTTCTTGGGGACCGCCGGGTACTATAGGAGGTTTGTTCCACGCTATAGTAGCCTGGCAAAGCCCTTGACGGACCTCACCAAGAAGAAGCTGCCCTCTGCAGTCGATTGGACAATGGACTGCGAGACAGCCTTCCAGGCCCTAAAGGACGCCCTGTCCAGCCCGCCCGTGCTACAGGCAGCCGACTTCACGCGGCCGTTTGTAGTACAGACCGACGCCAGTGACTTCGGCCTCGGTGCGGTGCTCAGCCAGGTGGACTCTGCGAGCCAAGAGCACCCAGTCTTGTACCTGAGCAGGAAGCTGTTACCAAGGGAAGTTGCCTATTCCACGATGGAGAAGGAGTGCCTGGCCATAGTGTGGGCCCTGCAGCGTCTGCAACCCTATCTATACGGGCGCCACTTCATCGTGGAGACGGACCACAATCCCCTCAGCTGGTTGCACACCGTCTCTGGGACGAATGGGCGATTGTTGCGATGGAGCCTTGCGCTCCAGCAATACAACTTCACCATTCGCCACAAAAGGGGCCGTGACCACGGTAACGCAGACGGGCTGTCCCGACAAGGAGAGGTCGCGGACGGGCGCACGGGGGAACACCGGAGTGTGCTGCCCCCTAGCGCCCTCAAAAGGGGGGAGGTGTGAGGCAAATCCCGGGATATGAAGATGAATTATGACTCCAGTCATAGTCCCTCATCACTCCCTGGCAGTTCCCCCTCCCTTCTTGTTCTCAGTGTTCCACTTACACCTCCATGGCCATGTCCTGTGATATGGAGATGAGGTGGTGTGGGAACAATGGACACAGGATGACTCCCTGCCGTCACCCTGTAACAAGAGTTGTATCTCATTAGCAAGGCTATGGAAATAGCCAGACAGAACGACTCCAGTAAAAAATGGTTCATATCTCGCAAGCCATATTTCCGATAAATATGGCAACCATAAAAATGGTGTCTCTGCATGCGGACGATGCCGGCACACCCTTTTTATGGGAGCAGGACATTGGGAAATGCCCCAGGCGTGATATCAGCCAATGGGGAACTGGCAGACAGGTCATGAGTCCCCTCGTTCTGTGGCTAAATTCATAGCTGTCACAATGAGAGCGTTGGCGTCCGCCTACGACGCTCCCAGGCAAAGTTATGGCCCATATTCCATGTTGGGATATTGTCCATAACTCAAGCCAGGGGTGGAGCAGTGCTCCCTGTGAGGTCACTAAGGTAGGAGGGGACCTGGATCTGCCCAGGTTGATAACCCTACTTCGGCCATTTTCCAGTGTTCTTTCGCTGGGGGCACGTGCAGGAAACATCTGCGGGAGTTCCTGGAAACCTGGTCTACAGCGCCCCCCTGTGGCCAGACGCACAAGGTAACTGATTGAATTGCATACCTGTTGTAAACCATGCTTTATCTGTAACTGTACTCTGACATATGTATATTCTGTAGATCCCCTATTGTATATATTGTAGTTTCTAGTGTGCTTTAGGCTGATTAAATTACATAATTAATCTTGGGCTGTTCTGTTATCTCGATCTTGAATCCCACGTCTGTGTGTTCGGCTAATAGTTACCGTAAATCGGTTGGTGGCAGCGAATTGTGCCAAGGATTATTGTGGGGAGGCCAGTGAGATTCGGGGAGATTTTATATATTCCGCCCGCGGAGGTCGGGGGAATATATACCCTACTCTCACCGGGGACCCTTCAATAATCGGCATAAGTAGTATAGCGGCCTCCTTGCTTATTGTCGGGCAATTCCATAATTGGCCTGACTATAAGAGGGGCGCTAGAGAGCGCGTCACGTGCTCTGTCTGTCGGTCGGGAGGTATAAAGGAGGGGTGACCCCCACTTGTTACCCCCCGATTGTGACGTACTGGTAGCCAGCGCGGGGGATTTCTGAGTGACCCCCCGGTGGTTTGTGACAGCCGGTAACACACAAACACTCCAGGTAATCTCAGTTTTCCCCAACAATCCCCCATACAATGGTACAGGGCTAGGGTCGGACCAATAGATGGCCGCCTAGAGGTGGAGCCAGTCCATTCCACTAGTTGACTAGGTGAGAGGGGCAGAGTGAGGACAGAGATTCAGAGAGTCTGAGGAGTCGAGGAGTGAAGGTGAACATGAGGAGGAGACGTACTGACAAGTTGTTGACAGTAACGTGGTGCTCAGGAGGGTAGTTGCCGGTGGAGTACGGTGGAGTACTCCCGGAACTACGCAGCGATGGAGTACAGGACCCTAGGACAGGCAGAAGCTCCAGGCAGGCCTGTTAACACATGCACAGCAAGGGGACCATCAAGGACCTTGCTAACCCTCAAAATCCGAGACTCAGTAGCAAAGGGAGAACTGGGGACAGGACCATAGACTCCAACCCCACAGGGTTCACGCTACAGACAGGCGGACAGCAGTGGAAAAACCACCGGACGGGGACCCCCAGTTGCTCTACGTCATGGGGACCCACCAACCAGAGACAGGAGCAGGGGAAGAAGGTACCAGATTACTAAACTGACATTGGAGCAAAGGGGACCTGAAGGTGAAACTAGCCAGCCTCGGGTAACCAGTTACCACCAGCAAAAGTGAGTAAAAACCCAGTTGCACTGAACCCTTGTGTGGACTACCTTCTTCTGACACCCGTCACATTACCTACTCTCTGGGGCCCAGCCCTGCTTGCGGAGGGCCTACCATCCAGGCTGCCATTAACACCAGCCCCAGTAGTGGACATTGTGCAGCGGCAGCTCCATCTACATAGCTGCAACACCACAAGTGGTGTCACGTGTGAACACTATTCTAATCCCCCTTTACAAAAAGGGCCCAGAGCACGGAACCGGGCAACGACCACCAAAGTGACATTCCCAAGATATACACCGCCCGGGACCGAGTCCCCATAACCCTGAGCGCAACAATTCTCTATGGGGTTTAGGTCAGGCAAGTTTCCCGGCCAATCAAGCACAGTGATACTGTGGTTAGGAAACCAGGTATTGGTACTTTTGGCAGTGTGGACAGGGGCCAAGTCCTGCTGGAAAATTAATTTCCATCTCCAAAAAGCTTGTCGGCTTCAGGCGCCACAGGGTACTGCACCCCCATTAGGGTAATAATATTGATAATATGGAATCCTTCAGGGTTCATTAGGGTGTAGTACGCATCCTAGGTCCAAGGAAGGTCAAGGTCGGTTTACAAATGCACAACATACAGTTACAGGGTTGCCCTCCCCAATGGGGACCGGGCCAGGGTCGGATCACAGTAGGGGGTCACTACAGCGGTGGGTTTACTGGACGCCAATGCACTAGAGGTTCCTCAGATCTACTGGATCAGGGACTCAGGGTCAGGGAGAAGCAACTACCAGGGGGAGTTAGGAGCATGGTGGGAAGAGCAGGTTGACCTAGTGAGAATAGTGAACCAGTCGTTGGCAGCGTTTGAAGGCACAGCTGAGACCACACAACACCACAACTAGAGGGAGTTCAGCTCCAGACACAGAGCAGACCGGACGTGCCGCGAGCAGCTCTGTGGGCCAAGACGTTTAACACAATCGCTGGGGGGAAGCAGGGCAGCTGCTTCCACAGGACTGGCGCTGTCGGGATACAGATTACTAGGGCATATAGACTTCACGTTGTCTACCAACTCTGCAAGGGTTGCAGGGAACAGCTTCGAAAAGTCACCGGACCTGTCCCATTAGTCTGCAGCAAATAGCACATAGGATCCGGGGTTGAGGACCGGCCCCATAACGGAACCGCTCTATCAGCATACAGAACGGGATACTTTACTGACACTGGGACCCTCAACTGCTTCACGCCACGGGGATCCGATACTTAGCGCACAAAAGGAGGAGAGAGCTCAAACACTAGACTTGACCTTTCACGGATCCGGGATCGGCTGGAGCCCATTGTGGCAGAGAACGGTACCTCTTGCGGCATCTGAAAGACTTGTCAGTAAAAACACCTGTAACCGCAGCCCCTGTCTCTGCCTCTCCATTACCAGTGCCGGGGCCCCCCAGCGCTGCGGCGCCAATCGGGACCACTACTACCCCCACCATCCTCCCGGGGTAATCCCGCTCGGCCTGTGGGGAGCGACACAATCCCGGCTGCACCTGACATCTGCCTCGGCGAGAGACCCTGTAGCGACGGACCCCATCCCTGGCCGCATACCATAGGTGGCGTCACGATCCTAATAGACTTTCCTAACCTCCCAACTACTACCTCCATCCTCTCTGCCACCCTCCAATCCTCCGTCCTGTACGCCTTGGGGCAACGGAACCGGGACAGGCCACCCCGTGACGACGCAGGAGAATCTGCACCCCAGCCCAGCAACGAGTAGGTTAAAACACCTGCCCCGTGAGGCGCTACAGAAGCATGAAGTGCTCTAAAATTTCCTGGTAGACGGCTGCGCTGACTTTGGTCTTGATAAAACACAGTGGAGCTTCACCAGCAGATGACATGGCTCCCCAAACCATCACTGATTGTGGGGACTTCACACTAGACCTCAGCAGCTTGGATTGTGGCCTCTCCACTCTTCCTCCAGACTCTGGGACCGCGATTTCCAAATTAAATGCAAAATTTACTTTCATCTGATCACAACACCTTGGACACTGAGAACAGTCCAGATCTTTTTCTCCTTGGCCCAGGTAAGATGCTTCTGGTGATGTCTAATGGTCATGAATGGCCTGACACAAGGATTGTGACACTTGTAGCCCATGTCCTGGATACGTCTGTGTGTGGTGGCTCTAGAAGCACTGACTCCAGCAGCAGTCCACTTTTTGTGAATCTCCCCCAAATATTTAATTGCCTTTTCTTAACAATCCTATCAAGGCTGCGGTTCTCCCAGTTGCTTGTGCACCTTTTTCTACCACACTTTTTCTTTCCACTCAACGTTCCATTACTATGCTTGGATACAGCACTCTGTAAACCGCCAGCTTCATTAGCGATGACCTTTTGTGGCTTACCCTCCTTGTGGAGTGTGTCAATGACTGCCTTCTGGACATCTGTCAAGTCAGCAATCTTCCCCATGATTGTGTAGCCTACTGAACCAGACTAAGGGACCATATTAAACGCTTAGGAAGCCTTTGCAGGTGTTTTGTAGTAATTATTCTAATTTTCTGAGATAATGACTTTTGGGTTTTCATTGGCTGTAAGCCAAAATCATCAACATTAACAGAAATAAACACATGAAATAGATCTCTCTGTGTGTAATGACTCTATATAATATATAGGAATAGATCCCTCTGTATGTAATGACTCTATATAATATATAGGAATAGACCCCTGTGTGTGTAATGACTCTATATAATATATAGGAATACATCCCTCTGTGTATAATGACTGTAACGTCCTGGAGGTGGATTCACGGGACCGTGCACCGGACTCCCCCAGAGAGGCAACCAAGAGCTAACCCCTATACAGGGACTGTCTGGTCACCCCACCAGAGGGCCTAAATGCACGGCAGCCGGAACACAGGGAGTACGGGGTACGGGTCCATCAGAGATCGGCACGGTAGATGACTAATAGTCCAACGGGAACCGGAGGCAGGACAGATGACGGGAACCGGGTACAGGTGCCAAGTAGTCACAGCCGACGGGGTCCGGATCCAGCGGGACGTGGAGGCTGGAGCTTCCAGGTAATGTCCAGGTGACGGGTTCAGGCTGACGGGAGATGGCGGGATCCTCAGCAAACAGTCACCGGGACACCTCCTGGGTAATCGGCACTCTGGGACCAGGTTAGGACGGCAGACGGGCTCTGCGGAAGAGACAGGGTTAATCTGGGTACAAGACACAGAGGGACCTGAACACCTAGCTATGGGAACACGTTGAACAGGCACCGCCCACAGGGAAAAGGAAGTCTTATATACCCAGTACCTGTAATTAGCCATATCTTGTTCCCGGGACGCTGGCCCTTTAAGAAGAGGTGAGTGAGCGCGTGCCCTAATGCGCATGTGCGAGGCCCGAGTGTCGGAGACCAGAGCAGGAAGCGGCGGGGAAGGTGAAGGAGATGCAGGGGAGCCAGAGGGAGTGTCCGGGGTCGCAGAGGAACGCCGGGACCGGCTGACGGAGGGCACAGAGGCCGTACAGGAGGGGGAGTGAGAGGGACAGCCGCAGGCAGGAGAACTGGAGACCGGAGCAGTGAGTGACAGGCGGCGACGGGACCCGGGGAGCGTAACAATGACTCTATATAATATATGTGTTTCCCTTTTTGTACTGAATTACTGAAATAAATTAACTTTTTGATGATATTCTAATTTATTGAGGTGCACTTGTAAATCCCAATACAGTTACACCCAGTACCCCAAAATAATAGTTCCAAAATCTTTGCTGCCAAAATTGTCATGTTACATAAGTGTCCACTGAAAAAGAAAAATTCTACACTTCCTTCCCCCCAATTAAAAGTGCCAAAACATAGAGCATCCTAAAGAATAGAATACTGTTACAGTATAGTGCCCTAAAAGAGTGCCGCACTAAGTGCAGGAAAAAAAAACATTGCAACATTCAGTGCTCCAAAACAAAAGTGCTATACTCGGTGCCCCCAAATAATAGTGCCACATTGAGTGCTCCCCAAATGATAGTACCCTAACTCATCTAAATATATCACTAATATGTTCAGTGATTCCAAATAAAAAAATGTGCCACACTGAGTAACAACAAAATAATGGCGCCATACTGAAGTGCACCAAAAGAAAAAAAAAGTGCCACACTCAATGGCAACAAAACAATGGTGCCATAATATGTCCAAATGTAAAAATAAAAAGTGCCGCACTCAATGCCACCAAAATAATGCTGCCATAATAAGTATCCAAATTTAAAAATAAAAAGTGCCGCACTCAATGCCACCAAAATAATGGTGGCATAATAAGTGTCCAGATTTAACAATAAAGTGCTGCACTCAATGCCACCAAAATAATGGTGCTATAATACTGGTAAATGTCCAAATTTAAAAATAAAAAGTGCCGCACTCAATGCCACCAAAATAATGGTGGCATAATAAGTGTCCAGATTTAACAATAAAGTGCTGCACTCAATGCCACCAAAATAATGGTGCCATAATAAGCGTCCAGATTTAACAATAAAGTGCTGCACTCAATGCCACCAAAATAATGGTGCTATAATACCGGTAAGTGTCCAAATTAAAAAATAAAAAGTGCCGCACTCAATGACACCAAAATAATGCTGCCATAATAAGTGTCCAGATTTAACAGTAAAGTGCTGCACTCAATGCCACCAAAATAATGGTGCCATAATAAGTGTCCAGATTTAACAATAAATTGCTGCACTCAATGCCACCAAAATAATGGTGCTATAATACCGGTAAGTGTCCAAATTTAAAAATAAAAAGTGCCGCACTCAATGCCACCAAAATAATGCTGCCATAATAAGTGTCCAGATTTAACAGTAAAGTGCTGCACTCAATGCCACCAAAATAATGGTGCCATAATAAGCGTCCAGATTTAACAATAAAGTGCTGCACTCAATGCCACCAAAATAATGGTGCTATAATACCGGTAAGTGTCCAAATTTAAAAATAAAAAGTGCCGCACTCAATGCCACCAAAATAATGCTGCCATAATAAGTGTCCAGATTTAACAGTAAAGTGCTGCACTCAATGCCACCAAAATAATGGTGCCATAATAAGTGTCCAGATTTAACAATAAAGTGCTGCACTCAATGCCACCAAAATAATGGTGCTATAATACCGGTAAGTGTCCAAATTAAAAAATAAAAAGTGCCGCACTCAATGCCACCAAAATAATGCTGCCATAATAAGTGTCCAGATTTAACAGTAAAGTGCTGCACTCAATGCCACCAAAATAATGGTGCCATAATAAGTGTCCAGATTTAACAATAAATTGCTGCACTCAATGCCACCAAAATAATGGTGCTATAATACCGGTAAGTGTCCAAATTTAAAAATAAAAAGTGCCGCACTCAATGCCACCAAAATAATGCTGCCATAATAAGTGTCCAGATTTAACAGTAAAGTGCTGCACTCAATGCCACCAAAATAATGGTGCCATAATAAGCGTCCAGATTTAACAATAAAGTGCTGCACTCAATGCCACCAAAATAATGGTGCTATAATACCGGTAAGTGTCCAAATTAAAAAATAAAAAGTGCCGCACTCAATGCCAACAAAATCATGCTGCCATACTACAGTAAGTGCAGCAAAATAAAAAAAACAAGCCGCACACCAAAATAATAGTGCCATATCTGGTGCACCAGCGTTTCCATAGGACGTGGCTTGCTGGGATTGACTACTGTGGCCCTGAGGAGGCTTCTGTTTGAGCATACAGGCCTGCAGTCTCGCCCACCGCCGGTTCTCCTACACTAGAGACGCTAATTCATTTCTTTCCTTACCCTGACGTCTCATTTGTGAAGTCAGTGGCAATGAATAGATTGTCCTATGTGTCACCCATCTTATTTATGGGCACCTACACGTGAATCTAAAAGGAATATATGGCTGGTGTATCTACAGAGCGGCGCACACTTTGATCGATGACGTATTGAAAGTTGACAGGAGCTGTAAAATATGCGCGGTGGATAGCGGGTGACCTGAGGATGTGCATAGGAATGAGTTTGTCGGGGCGTCATAACTCAGTGGATGTTGGGCTAAAGATTTCCAGCATCAGGATTCATTTCCTCGCTGTGTTACACGGCCTGAAATAAGATGTGTCTGCGTCTTTTTTTTTTTTAACTTTAGGTTATTTATAAAGAAAGTAAAGTACATTATGTGGAGTATTACAATACTTCTTTATCTCTGTAGCCTGTAATAACTTTTCTATTACGTGACATTTAGTGTCACTATTAAATCTATTATTTATATTTAAGCAAGGAATGAAACGGCTCGCGCAGCTGCTTACTGGCATTATCACCTCATTTTAGGCCCAAAGTACAATGGGCTTTTTATTTATAAACACAGTTGTATATTTCTATGGACTTTTATATATTTATTAATACTGTATACTTACTCGTATAAGGAATCTGTTGCCGCAATTGGACCCACATTCAATCTAGTGTAGAATTCAGACCCTCCGATCCCTTACAGTGGCCAATAGTGATGTGCGAATACTAAGATATTCGGGTTCGGATTATTCATCTCAATTATTTTGTTATATTCGTGTAGTCATCACAAATAACTAATCTTAAGGCCGCTTTACACGCAACGACTTGTCTGACGATATGTCGTCGGGGTCACGGAATTCGTGACGCACATCCGGCATCGTTAGCGACATCGTTGCGTGTGACACCTACGAGCGACCGCTAACGATCCAAAAAATGGCAAAAATCATTGATTGTTGACACGTCGTTCCTTTCCCAAACATCGTTGCTCATTTTGGACGCAGGTTGTTCGTCGTTCCTGAGGCAGCACACATCGCTACGTCTGACACCCCGGGAACGACGAACAACAGTGTTCCTGCATCCTCCAGCAACAAGGTGGGAGTTACATTAATGCGGCTGGTCTCCGCCTCTCCACTTCTGTTGGTGGCCCGCTGTGTGACGCAACACGAACCTCCCCCTTAAAAAAGAGTTTGTTCGTCGGCCACAGCGACGTCATTAGGAAGGTATGTGCGAGGAGCAATATATCAATTAAAGGGGTTACATTTTACAAACAGGACCATAAATTAGCGTTATTCGCAGATGATCTGCTCCTGTACGTCACCTCTCCACTCATTAGTCTACCCAACATAATGGCCGAATTGCGGAGGTTCGGATCTCTGAGTAATCTATATATATAATTGCCTTATTCTGTCTGTCTGTCTGTCTGTCTTGCTCCAAAATTGTGTCCTTACGTTGACAAACAGCGGATTGGCCGCTGGGCTCGCCATGGCCCCGCCCCCCGCAACGGATTGGCCGCTCGCCTCGCCTCGGCTCCGCCCCCTCGCACGGATTGGCCTCTCGCCCCGGCCCCCTGCATGCATTGGCAACTCGGCCACGCCCCGCCCCCTCACGCATTGCACGCTCGCTCTGGCCCCACCCCCGCACGCATTCCCCTAAACCGACTCCCAGGTGAGTGCTGTACCCCCGGGAGCCCACATCAGCGTACGCCGGCGTACGCTGGTGTGGGCTCCCGTGCGAGCGGGGGGCGGGGTATGCTGGTAACCATGTAATATTGTAGCATGGTTACCAGCGTACACCGGCTCCCAGGTGAGCGCATCAAGGTCCTGCAGCGGCGGAACACACACACACACACACACATAAGAACAGACACACACACATCAGATCACACTCACTCTCACACACACCTCACACACACATCAGATTGCATCCACACACTCACAACATCCCGTGATATCGCTTGCTTCTCGGCGGCGATACTGTGCGTGCAGTGATCTTCCAGGACCTGCCGGAGGATCACATGGCCGGAAGCATGTGGTATCTCCAGATGTTGTGATTGTGTGAGCGCATATGTGCGATATCGTCAGTGTGTGTGTGCGTGTATGCGATCGGATGTGTGTGAGTGTGTTCTGATGTGTGAGTGTGTGAGTGTATGCGATCGGATGTGTGTGAGTGTGTTCTGATGTGTGAGTGTGTGTGTGTATGCGATCAGATGTGTGTGAGTGTGTTCTGATGCGTGAGTGTGTGAGTGTATGCGATCGGATGTGTGTGAGTGTGTTCTGATGTGTGAGTGTGTGTGTGTATGCGATCAGATGTGTGTGAGTGTGTTCTGATGTGTGAGTGTGTGTGTGTGTGAGTGTATGCGATCGGATCTGTGAGTGTCGTCAGAGGAGCACGGCGTGCAGCACAGCTGCTGGGACCGCCCACCGGTGGGCACAGGTAGAAGTGGGGTGTGTGTGTGTGAGTGTATGCGATCAGATGTGTGCGTGTATACTGTCTGATGTGTGACTGTGGAGCACGATGGGGGGTGCACAGCATTGGGGATGGAGCACGATGGGGAGTGCGCAGCATGGGGGATGGAGCACGATGGGGAGTGCGCAGCATGGGGGATGGAGCACGATGGGGGGTGCGCAGCATGGGGGATGGAGCACGATGGGGAGTGCGCAGCATGGGGGATGGAGCACGATAGGGAGTGCGCAGCATGGGGGATGGAGCACGATGGGGAGTGCGCAGCATGGGGGATGGAGCACGATGGGGAGTGCGCAGCATTGGGGATGGAGCACGATGGGGAGTGCACAGCATGGGGGATGGAGCACGATGGGGAGTGCGCAGCATGGGGGATGGAGCACGATGGGGAGTGCGCAGCATGGGGGATAGAGCACGATGGGGAGTGCGCAGCATGGGGGATAGAGCACGATGGGGAGTGCGCAGCATGGGGGATGGAGCACGATGGGGAGTGCGCAGCATGGGGGATGGAGCACGATCGGGAATGCGCAGCATGGGGGATGGAGCACGATGGGGAGTGCACAGCATGGGGGATGGAGCACAATGGGGAGTGCGCAGCATGGGGAATGGAGCACGATGGGGGGTGCGCAGCATGGGGGATGGAGCACGATGGGGGGTGCGCAGCATGGGGGATGGAGCACGATCGGGAATGCGCAGCATGGGGGATGGAGCACGATGGGGAGTGCACAGCATGGGGGATGGAGCACAATGGGGAGTGCGCAGCATGGGGAATGGAGCACGATGGGGGGTGCGCAGCATGGGGGATGGAGCACGATGGGGGGTGCACAGCATGGGGGATGGAGCACGATGGGGGGTGCGCAGCATGGGGGATGGAGCACGTTTGGGAATGCGCAGCATGGGGGATAGAGCACGATGGGGAGTGCGCAGCATGGGGCATGGAGCACGATGGGGAGTGCGCAGCATGGGGGATGGAGCACGTTTGGGAGTGCGCAGCATTTGGGATGGAGCACGATGGGGAATGCGCAGCATGGGGGATGGAGCACGATGGGGAGTGCGCAGCATGGGGGATGGAGCACAATGGGGAGTACGCAGCATGGGGGATGGAGCACAATGGGGAGTGCGCAGCATGGGGGATGGAGCACAATGGGGAGTGCGCAGCATGGGGGATGGAGCACGATGGGGGTGCACAGCATGGGGGATGGAGCACGATGGGGGGTGCGCAGCATGGGGGATGGAGCACCATGGGGAGTGCGCAGCATGGGGGATGGAGCACGATGGGGGATGCGCAGCATGGGGGATGGAGCACAATGGGGGGTGTGCAGCATGGGGGATGGAGCAGGATGGGGGGTGCACACCTCCCCCCAAAACACACACACACACCGCCACACACGCACTGCACAACACACTACACACACACTGGGAACCACAAACACTGCCCTACACAGACACCCACACACACAGACAACGCCGCACGCACACAACACCCAGCACACAAACACCGCGGCACACAGAAATATACGCACATACCGCACAACACACACATTGCACAAAACATACTTCCCCCCAAAACACACAGACACACCCCACACCCACACAAACCGCGCAACACACACACACAAAGCTACAGACACACAGCGCTCCACAAACAACGCAACACACACAATGCAACACACAAACAACACCGCTCTCACCCCCCGTCACATCCAGACAACACCCAGAACATGTACAGCCCCTACACAAACACTGGCAACTACACACAACAACATCTATATGTATATATATAACAAAAACCATACATGAACTACACAATACGTAAATTCTAGAATACCCGATGCGTAGAATCGGGCCACCTTCTAGTTTTAAAATAAATACTCATAAATCCGAAATACTGTCCTGGGGTAATTAATATCTTGACTTGTCCTCCATCCAAGTCCCATTGACACCGGTCCATAGTAATTCAGATTTTCAGGCGGGTTTCCATAGATCAACTGTGGCGCCCCTGAGGCTTCCGTCGCCACAGAGACATTGCACCTCAGCCAGAGGTGATGTCCCATTCTGGGTAAGGAAAGGAGTAAACGCCAGTCCACAGGTAAATTTACACTACACCCATTGTTAGGCACACACAGGGACCGGGGATAGTGGCAGCTACCCCCCATGCTGTATGCTGGGGGGGCCGTAAGACCCATCCCTTCTCCCATAGGGTGGGGTCTAGCAACTGGGAGTGTGGGAGGAGCCAACAGAGAGTAGAGTAGAGACAGGAAGGTCAAGTTTAGTCAGATAGGGTTTGGAGTTGAAGTGAGTGAGAAGTCTGCGGGAGGCAGAGGAGGCAGCCTGAGGAGAGGAGTGAGGAGTGAAACAGCAACAGAAAGTGAAGCTTTCTGGTGGAGACCCTGGGGCCCGGCTAGGTCCAGGTGACACCACAGCAGAGAACTACAGAAAGGATTCCAGGGCCACTGCAAGGCTTTCAAGCTTGTGGCCTGTTCCACTAAGTCATCGGGTGGAGGGATCAGGCTGCATACAGGGAACGGTCCCTAGAAACTGGAGGAAGAGAAGTCATTTCCAAAGGTGAACACCGAGGCCCAGGGTGATGGCAAGCACCCTGGGCCACATCCCACTGTAGAACCCCTGGGAAGAGGGCAGAGTACCATCCAGGCAAGCCTTCTTGTCCAGAACTTATAGTGGAGGCCAAGACAGGTTTATCCAGAAAAGTCAAGGCTTTGAAGACAGCTGAGGGAAGAGACACAACAGAGGGGTGCACCGGCTTTTATTCCCAGATCTACCCGGGATCGGCGGAGGTCCCTGACAGTGGGTCCCAGCAGTCCGAAGGCACCAGTGTGCTGCAGCCCTGGAACTGTGAGTAAACATCTTGAAACTGCACCCCCTGGTGTTGCCTCCATTATTTCGCCTGCACTGCACCATCTACAACACCCTCATAGACTCTTACAAGTACCAACGGTTGCCCCGGGGTACCACTCCACCTGTGGGGAGAAGGACCATCCAAGCTGCCATTCCACCAGCCCCGGAGACCCCATACAGCAGCGGCGGCTTAATAGCCACAAACCACAGGTGGCGTCACGAATAACCTACAAACTTTATTATTAATCACCACCCCCACTGAAGCCATATTAGTTGACCCCGCCAGGGTCACGGAGTCGGGCCCCGCCACCACTGACTACCCCCGGACTAGTCCGGCCCGGCACCGGGTGTCCCATAGCCCAGGGGTGGGCGAGTCACAACATTCCTCCATAAAAGGAAGAGTGACCATCCTATTATTCGTGACTTTATCTCAGACACAGGTATTAAACCCCTACATAATTACTCTTCAGGTATCAATAAATCTCAAGATATGTGGTTCTTCTATGAACAGCTGAAAAGTTTTATAGTGTCTATTGCTAGGAGAGTAAACATTTATAGGGCACTCACACCCTTTGAGACCCTATGCCTAGAGAAGGATCCTCCAGGCCATACCGTTTCCACCTTGTATGACTTGTTTCTCAGATGCAGAGGTTGCCTGGGTCATTTGGGAAATGGGAGAGAGTGGGGGAGGTCATTCTCGGCTGAGGAGCGGACCAAAATCCTTCTCTTTTCACATTCACAGAGTCTCTGGTAAACCAAACGGCTGGATGGACGGGTCCCGCAGCCGGCTGCGGTGTCTTTGCTCTCCCCGGACAGGTTGATGGTGGCTGTCTTTCCCTCAACCGCTGTGTATGTATTGACTCCGATGGTTTCCCACTGGTAGTCCGCTCCCCGGCGTGTATGTACTGAAGGAGCCCCTTTTGCCCGCAGTCGCTGGCCCTTGGATCTCTAGCCTATGGCGGTGGCTTTTTATCCTCACTGTGTGGATTGTTGCCTTCTGTCGGGTCTTGGGTGTGAGGGAACCCCTGGGGTCCCGGTCACTATCGGATTTGACCTTTTCAGCGGCTCCCAGCCTGGTCGGGGTCTGATGGCTCTGCCTTTGTGCTTGATACAGATCAGCTCCCCGGCTCGGTACCGGCGGGCCACCGCCCATCACCGGTCCTTCGGTTCCGCTGACTTGCACCACCTCCTGCAGACGGCCACCACCGTCTGCCGACCTTGCTGTGCGTGCCTGGGCTCCTACCCAGACACTTGCAGTTCGTGTCCTCCTACTTTCACCTCCAAACTCCAAACACCTCCAAATAGTTTCTCTCCTGTCACTTTCAACTCCAAACTTCAACTCCAAACTCCACTCCACTCCAAACTGAACTTCAACTTCAACTAACTACTTTTCCCGCCTCCAGGCCTGTGAACTCCTCGGTGGATGGGGCCAACCGCCTGGCTCCGCCCCACCTGGTGTGGACATCAAACCCTGGAGGAGGCAACAAGGGTTTTGTTTGTTGTTGCCTAACCAGGGGAGGGGGTGTGTGATGTTGTGTTTGTGACTACCTGGCTAGTCCAGGGCGTCACATTCCCCTTTGGTGAAATGCAGACCGTCCGCGGGCTGCCCGTCCATCACCGGTTTTATTTCTGAAAAATATAAGTTAACATTGGAAAAAACATATAACATTAAGCATACTTTTAATTCTTCCCTTACGGGAGGCTTTTCTCTTAAATGTTACTAACGGTATAAAACATTTTTATTAACAACGGACGGGTCCATGTTCCTCCGCTCCCCCACCCAAGCAACCTACACCTTGATGCTGTCCCTAAGAAACGGGCAGCACCCCTTTACCCCAGTCCTGGTCCAGGTCACCCGAGCGGGAACGGGTACGGTGTCTCGCACCCGGCTGTCATTTCAGGGGACCCCACGTCCAGGAGGACCCCTGACCCCCGGAGGATGGTCACCGGTCCTGGTGGTGACCGGATCCCAGCCTGCTCTGCTGCGGGTCCTTCCTCCAATCTGCCTTTCCGGAGGCGGCAATGGAATACAGCCCACAAATTATTTACAAGGCCACAAGTTCGTGGTTGGCCTGCAAGTTCTCGGCCTTGTCTCTGGAAGGGGGTTAGTGGGAACACATAAAGTCCCCACAGGGACAACTTTCTTCTTTTACGGACGGCAATCAGGTGAGGTATACGGATGATTAGTGCTCATTCAAAACTTAAAACAGGAACAAGGTGCTGATGGTCCCAACGGGGACAACTGTGTTGCAACGGAGGAACGCTGCCTTTATTGCTCATTTCCGTACTCCTCGCCCGGCTCCAGGCGAAGAAATACAGGCTCCATCCCTTCCAGCACACAGCAGGCACGACGGGGAAGGGGCGCCCGGCATCAATTGTTTCCGCTCCGAGGGATGTAGGTGACCTCCATATCATACATACAGGCCAACGACTCCTTATTCCTCTGAGACAGGCTCTGTGTCAGCCCCTGAGCCGCTGTCATCTGACTCCAGGGGTCTGATGGCGGGATCCGGTAGGACAGGTACGGTTTCCAGCTGAGCCCAGACCTGTGGCTCCTCAGTGGCAGGCGATTCGTCGTCGGTCGGTGCACGATGGACCGCCATCGGTTTTTCTGAGTTAACCGCTCCGGCATTTGGTTGGCCGACGTCCTCTCAGACCTCCGGGCCCTGGCGGGGCATCAGCGCGGACTCCGCGATGGGCTGAGCGGGACAGTAAGGGCGGCCAGCACGGGTGATGGAGTGGGCCTTGCAGGGGCCGGGGGTAGACCGGGTCCTTCAGCCGCAGCGGCCGGTCCCTCGGGGACATAAGGGGCGTGGGTCACTCACCAGCTCCTCCAGCATGGCCTCTATTTCATGTGCCCGCATGACCGCAGCCAGCTCCTCCACTTCAGCGGTCCAGCAATCCAGCAGGTCACGCACCTGGGCCCGGTTACAACAGCACAGCAACATCACTTGGGCATTCAGCCACGCCGCCGTCCCGGGCGCAGGCTCCGGGAAATCAGGCCTTTCAGATGGGGTGGACATACTGGCGCGTGTGCTTCCAGAAACCGGATGGATAGCAGAGTCCTGGCGTCCCTGCTCTTTATCCCTTCGGTTACATCAGACGACCCTTCACCCGCCCCCCCCCTTTGTTCTTTCCAGCATTTTCTCCTTCTGGGGGCGGGGCTTCACTTTCGCGCCCTCCCTGCTCGGGGAAGACAGCAGGAAATCTTCGCGCCCAAGATGGCGGAACTTCAAATTTTTCGGCCGGACGCCGCTGGCGGGGACTGCAAGGCGCATTTCTACCGGTAGGTAGATTGGTTCTAATCCTGTTCGTGACACCAAGTTGTCGCGGGCGGAGGGGCCGCGCTCGCTATGCTCGGGTCCGGGGCTGCTGCTGCTCGGTGGCTCGAGCGGTAGGCCGGACCCGGGGACTCAAGCAGCGCTCCTCGCCCCAAGTGAAAAGGGGTGTTGGGTGGTTTTAGGGAGATAGTTCGTGACGCCACCCACGGGTCGTGGTGATAGTGGCCACCACTGCTGCTCGTGACAGGATTCCCGGGAAAGATGGCGGGGAGCAGCTAGGTGTTAGTTTCCCCTACGTGGGTAGGGGTTGGTGATCCCGGGGCCCGGTGGTGGTACGGGGAGGCAGGGTAGCTGGGGTGCAGGGAGTTGTGGAGGCAGCGCGGCGCGGTCCCGGATGGCACTGTTGTACTCACTCAGGCACAGATTCACAGAGTCTCTGGTAAACCAAACGGCTGGATGGACTGGTCCCGTAGCCGGCTGCAGTGTCTTTGCTCTCCCCGGACAGGTTGATGGTGGCTGTCTTTACCTGCACCGCTGTGTATGTATTGACTCCGATGGTTTCCCACTGGTAGTCCTCTCCCTGGCGTGTATGTACTGAAGGAGCCCCTTTTGCCCGCAGGCACTGGCCCTTGGATCTCTAGCCTATGACGGTGGCTTTTTATCCTCACTGTGTGGACTGTTGCCTTCTGTCGGGGTCTTGGGTTTGAGGGAACCCCTGGGGTCCCGGTCACTATCAGATTTGCTTGATACAGATCAGCTCCCCGGCTCGGTACCGGCGGGCCACCGCCCGTCCCCGGTCCTACGGTTCCGCTGACTTGCACCACCTCCTGCAGACGGCCACCACCGTCTGCCGACCTTGCTGTGCGTGCATGGGCTCCTACCCAGACACCAACAGTTTCTCTCCTGTCACTTTCAACTCCAAACTTCAACTCCAAACTCCACTCCAAACTGAACTTCAACTTCAACTAACTACTTTTCCCGCCTCCAGGCCTGTGAACTCCTCGGTGGGTGGGGCCAACCACCTGGCTCCGCCCCACCTGGTGTGGACATCAGACCCTGGAGGAGGCAACAAGGATTTTGTTTGACTGTTGTTGCCTAATCAGGGGAGGGGGTGTGTGATGTTGTGTTTGTGACTACCTGGCTGGTCCAGGGCGTCACAGGGACCATCCATCAAACAAAACCCTTGTTGCCTCCTCCAGGGTCTGATGTCCACACCAGGTGGGGCGGAGCCAGGCGGTTGGCCCCACCCACCGAGGAGTTCACAGGCCTGGAGGTGGGAAAAGTAGTCAGTTGTAGTCAAGTTGAGGAGTTGAGGAGTGAAGTGGAGACTGTGTGTGGAGTGGAGCCCAGGCACCACCAGCAAGGTCGGCAGACGGTGGTGGCCGTCTGCAGGAGTTAGTGGACGTCTGCGGAACCGTAGGACCGGGGTCGGGCGTTGGCCCGCCGGTACCGAACCGGGGAGCGGAGTGAAGCTAAGCACCAAGGCAGGGTACTCAGACCCCGACTAGGCTCGGAAGCCGCCGTAACGGTCAAATTCTCTGATTGCGGTCTGGACCTCAGGGGTTCATTCCCACCCAAGTCCCGTCAGAAGGCAACAGCCCAACCCGTCTGGATAAGAGCCACCGCCAATGGCCAGAGATCCAAGGGCCAGCGCCTGCGGGCAAAATGGGCTCTCCCGACACGTACAAGCCGGGGAGCGGACCATAGGGGTCAAACACTTACACACAGGTGCAGGGAAAGACAGCCGCCATCAGCCTGTCCGGGGAGAGTGAAGACGCTGCAGCCGACTGCGGGCCCCGTCCATCCAGCCGTTTGGTTTAACAGAGACTCTGTTATTGACTACCTGAGTGAGTACACCAGTGCCATCCGGCACAGCGCTGCACCGTACCGCTGCCCCGCTTCCGCGCTGCCTCCCCGCATCGGCACCTGCACCTAGCCCCTACCCACCAACATCTATCCAACCAAACCTAACCCCAACCGGGGCCCCGGGACCAACCGCCTACCCACGGAGGGGCCAACACCTCAGCTGCTCCCCGCCATCGCTCCCGGGAACCCCCGTCACTAGCAGCGGTGGTGCCCACCATCACCACAACCCCGTGGGTGGCGTCACAACCGACATCCCACCACCAAACCTTTCACCTTTTCACTCGTGGGTGAGGAGGCGCTGCTTGAGCCCCCAGGTCCGGCCCCGTGCTTGAGCCACCGAGGAGCAGAAGCACCGGACCCGAGCGCCAGAGATTCCCCAGGCGAGCGGCGTTCCCAAAAACCCCTCTCCGCCTGCGACAATATCACAGGAGAGGTGCTACAAGGTCCTATCTAGGTGGTATAGGTGTCCTGTGAGTATCCATGCAGCCATTCCATCAGCCTCTGATGTGTGCTGGAGATGCCAAAAGGCAAGGGGAACCCTCACTCCATATCTGGTGGTCATATCCCCCGGTGAGATCATTCTGGGAGAGCATTTTCCAGTTACTCAATAAACTATCCTTGAGGCAGATCCAGCCCACAAAAGAGTTAGCTCTCCTGTCCCTCGGAAATGTTTCTGCTTCAGGGTTTAGGAAAGGTTTATTAAGACATTTTTTAACAGCTGCCAGAAACCTAATTCCAAGATATTGGAAGCAAACTAGAATCCCATCACGGGATGAATTCATAGCAGAGTGCAACGAGATCCTCAGGATGGAGACTTTGATAGGTCAGACACTCGGCAACAAGGACAAAGTTGATGCTACGTGGGCCCCGTGGATCATGTTCAGGGACTCACCGGATATGGGTCTATGGATTCACGGGAGGCAGGTATGTAGGTAATTTTCCATTCTCTTATTTCTGTACCTTGAAGGCTAGCTTGAAAATGTGGTTTTGATGTAGGAGGGCGCGTCCATTCTGATGGGAACCCTTTTTACCCTTCCCCTTTCACCTTACTTTCCCACGTTTCTGTTGTCTTTACTATCTCTAAATTATTCTTCCACCTCCTCTTCTTTATCTCTTTATTTTTCAACTTGTTCTTCCTATTCCACACAAATACGAATTGTACTTGTTATTTTTGGTTGCCAGTGGCGCAGGTGTAGTCAAGGAACTGTGATGTTTTTAGCAGCTAGCTTGGGATATATACCCTCAGCCTGCGTGCTGTGCAATTGTTTGATTCTCTTCTAATATTCTAATAAACTTTGATTTGAACAAAAGGAAGGTATGTGCGTGTGACGCGTACTAGCGATATTGTTCGCCACGGGCAGCGATTTGCGGGGGCGGGTGTGATCGCTAGCGACATCGCTAGCTATATCGTTGCGTGTAAAGCAGCCTTAATGCAAGTTAATGGCAGACTAGAATAATTTTCTGGCGGACCCTCCCGCAGTGTCTGGGGGGCTATACAGATGCCAAAATAGATGGAACAGTGCTCAAATTGAATGGGAACAGCATGCGGAAGATGCCTGGAATAATTTCTGAATCATAGGTTGCTTCTGGGAACAATGTTGTCAGAGTATTATGCTGCAGTCCCTAGCTGTGTGCTTTATCTTTGCTGGTTATCAAAAGTAGAGGCTCCTCCATGACGTTTTAAAAAACATATATATATTTAAATAAATTTAAAAAAAAATGGCGTGGGCTCCTGCCATTTTTGATAACCAATGCAGATAAAGCAGACAGTTCGGGGCTTGTATTTTCAGGCTGGGGAGACCCATAATTAGTTGTCCCTCATCAGCCTAAAAATAGCAGCCCGCAGCTGCCCCACAATTGTAATATCCTTTAGGTGCGCCAATTGTG
Source organism: Anomaloglossus baeobatrachus (assembly GCF_048569485.1). Lineage (NCBI taxonomy): Eukaryota > Metazoa > Chordata > Amphibia > Anura > Aromobatidae > Anomaloglossus > Anomaloglossus baeobatrachus. Next base: position 765,233,826 of record NC_134354.1, read on the forward strand.
GCGCTTTACCCAAGTTATCTCAATTGCCCTGGTACGGTGGCAATCGGGGTAATATATGGAGTTCATGTCAGCTGTGATTTGTTCACAGTCTCCAAGTGTCCCAACAGCTCGGAAGTCGTCCAGAAACATTAAAAGCTCCCTTAAAGGCTCCTTTAAGGTTTATGGGCTTCACAGCTGCCAGGAGACCCAATGGTAACCTTTTAATAGATTACCAAAGGTCACAGCCACTGAGTCTCGTGGCAGCTGTCAACTCGGTACAATTTAATCGAGCCTTTAAGGCTCCTGGAGTTCCCAGCTGCTGCTCTTTTTGGAATTCACAGCCTCCAGATGTCCCAGCAACTGGGAACTCCAGGAATCTTAAAGACGCTCTTAAAGGTGCCTTTTAAGGTTTCTGTGCCTCACAGCTATCGGACTATCGGACAGCTGTGCCGCCATATTTAGCAATCCGACAGTCTGGCAATCCGACAGTCAGGTCACTGCTGGATTGGACTGCTGGAATATCGGATTGCGGGACATGGCCACACAGCAGTCTGGCAATCCATTCAACTGAGTTCACAGAGAGCAGTCGGGGAACCCCCGAGCGTGAACTCTGATGACCTGACTGCTGGATTGCTGTGCCACACAATCCAGCAGCTCGTCAATTTGGCAATCCAGCAGCGGGTTCACTGATGGGCACACTTGGTACGCTGGGAACTTTGTGACCTGACTGATGTACCCGCTTCTCATATCTGGGTCCCCCATTGTCCTCAGCGTGTCGCAGGAGCTGCAATGACGGGTCGCTTTTTCCATCATCGCTAGATGTAGAAGAGGCGGGGTTGTCGTGGCACATTGTGTGGATTACGTCAGACCTGTGGGGGGGTTTTGGGGGCTAATAAATTGGTGAAAGGGGTGTGTTTTTTTATTATTTAAATAAATGATTTTTGTGTGTTTGTGTTTTTTTTCTTTTTACTTACAGGGTTGTTAATGGGGGGGCCTCATAAACATCTCTCCATTACCAACCCAGAGCTTGATGGCAGCTGTGAGTTTTGCAAATTTGCACAGCTGTCATTAACACCTTAAATTACATCAATTTCCACCGCACCAAGGCAATCAGGATGAGTTGGGTACAGAGCCTCAATAGATGCAGCTATTGGATGCGCCAAATGTGGCATGGCTGCTGGCTGCTATTTTTAGACTGGGGAAGGCCCAATAACCATGAACCTTCCCAGCCTGATAATACCAGCCCCCAGCTGTCTGCTTTATCTGTACTGGTTATCAAAAATGGGGAGGAACCCATGTCGTTTTTTAATATTTATCTCAATAATTAAAAATTAATGGAGAAGCCTCTATTTTTGATAACGAGCCAAGATAAAGCACACAGCTGGGGGCTATCACAAATAGGCAGGGGACCATACATAATTTTCTCTTTTTTTTTTCACTGCGCCTGCCAATCACAGTAATGCCAGTAGCAAAGATGGCTATGACATTACTGTGATTGCAAGGAATCCCCGCATGTGTAGTGGCTGAAAATCAGGTGCCAAACATGCGTGTAGGGGACTTAAAACTCACCAGGCAAATACCAAAATATTCATCTAGTAATGGATATCACAAATACCTTAATATTTGTGCGAGTAAAGAATAGTGCCGAATCTATTCGCTTATCACTAGTGGACACATATAGGAAAGGTGACCAAGCATCTGACAGGTACTCTGTTTTCCAGTCAGATAAGGAACGTCTGTCACCTGACAGTTACTCTATTTAGTCGTCAGATAAGGAACGGCTGTCACCTGACAGTTACTCTGTTTTCCTGTCAGTGAAGGAATGGCTGTCACCTGACAGTTACTCTGTTTAGTCATCAGAGAAGGAATGGCTGTCACCTGACAGTTACTCTGTTTAGTCATCAGAGAAGGAATGGCTGTCACCTGACAGTTACTCTGTTTAGTCGTCAGATAAGGAACGGCTGTCACCTGACAGTTACTCTGTTTTCCTGTCAGTGAAGGAACGTCTGCCACCTGACAGTTACTCTGTTTAGTCGTCAGATAAGGAATGGCTGACACCTGACAGTCCCTCTGTTTTCCTGTAAGAGAAAGAACGGCTGTCGCCTGACAGTTACTCTGTTTTCCTGTTTAAAAAGGAACAGCTGTCACCTGACAGTTAAGGCCGCTTTACACGCTGTGATATTGGTACCGATATCGCTAGCGTAGGTACCCGCCCCCATCTGTTGTGCGACACGGGCAAATCGCTGCCCGTGCCACACAACATCGCCCAGACCCGTCACACTACTTACCTGCCCGGTGACGTCGCTGTGACCGGCGAACCGCCTCCTTTATAAGGATTCAGCATCACAGCGACGTCACAGCTGCGTCACTGAACCGCTGCCCAATAGAAGCGGAGGGGCGGAGATGAGCGGGACGTAACATCCCGCCCACCTCCTTCCTCCCGCATAGCGGCCGGGAGGCAGGTAAGGAGAGCTTCCTCGTTCCTGCGGTGTCACACGGAGCGATGTGTGCTGCCGCAGGAACGAGGAGCAACTTCGTTACTGCTGCAGTAACGATATTTGAGAATTGACCCCCATGTCACCGATGAGCGATTTTGCACGTTTTTGCAACGATAGGTGTCACACGCAACGGCATCGCTAAAGCGACCGGGTGTGCGTCACCAATTCCGTGACCCCAACGAGTTCGCTTTAGCGATGCCGCAGCGTATAAAGCCCCCTTTACTCGGTTTTCCTATCAGAGAAGGAACAGATTTTACCTGACTGTTATACTCTGGATGTCAGAGAAGGAACGGCTGTCACCTGACAGTTACTTTGTTTTCCTGTCAGAGAAGGAACGGCTGTCACCTGACAGTTCCTCTGTTTTCCTGTCAGAGAAGGAACGGCTGTCACCTGACAATTACTATTTAGATTCGCTTGTAGCTTTATCTGGTGGGGGCTTTGTGATAACGCTTCTAGTCGGAGGACAAGACCCTCCGAAATAAAGGCCAGCAGAAAATTATCCATATTTTTCTTTCCAAATAAGTGAGAACTAGCGCCAGTAATACCGGAAGACGCTTCCGCTTCTCGTGTAATTATGAGGTAAAATGCGCTTAGGCGACTGGCGCTTCCATTTTATTAGTAGCACGCCACATGCCAAGCGGGTGCACTTATTAAATCCCACATTATCTCTCCTCGCAGTCGCTCTCCTGTAGCTTTTGGGCTACACTCGGGCCGGCTCTGCATTACAACGGTATTAGTATGTCTTGTGATGGAACATCTTGTAATGCAGATAAAAGCTCGCCTCGTCACGTCTCGCGGAAAGAAACAAACACGCCGTGCTTCACGTGCCCACGGCAGTCTCTGGTTCTGTGCGCAATTCTCTCTTTTTTTTTTTTTCGTTTTTCTGTTTATGTTATGGATCTGAAAAATGCTGCAGGGTCCAGAGCACGGGACGGATCTGTAAATAGGGGAGAAAAAAAACAACAGGCAATAGTCATTTTTCCTAACCTGGAGCAGACAGATGGAGAACACGCTCTAACAAATAGTACACCATAGTTTATCATCCACATTCTGTATAATTATGGTAAACAGCTGCTCCAGGCGTCTTATCGTCTCCTAGGAAAGGTATAGAGAAGAAAGATATGTGCAAGGAAAGCCATACACACCCTACCAGGGGCCGCTGCGCTGCAACCGGGGCCCTTCTAGGGGAACAAACTGAGGCACCTGGCCCCCATGATGTTGCCTTTTATTTCCATGCATGTTACAAAAAGTGTCATGTCAATTCTTTGGCACGTTTTTTGAATGCTAAAATAATTTTGCATTTTTCCTGGGATTTTTTTATGCTTTTTTCACTCTGGAAAACACATGCTCTTTCTACAATGGCATGCAAAAGTTTGGGTACCCCTGGTCAAAATTACTGTTATTGTGAACAGTTAAGCAAGTTGAAGATGCAATGATCTTTAAAAGGCATAAAGTTAAAGATAAAACATTTCCTTTGTATTTTTTGCCCCTAAAATAAAATTTTTTTATCTTTTTCATTTGAAAAATTAGAAAAAGTAAAATTGTCCGATGCAAAGGTTTGGGTACCCTTGGAGATTTGTGTGCTCAAAAAACTTTGACCAAGGTCACACACATTAATTAGCCTTTTAGTTTAATGTTATGGCTTGTTCACTATCATCGTTGGGAAAGGCCAGGTGATGGAAATTTCACAGCTTTATAAAATCCCAGCCTCCTCTAACCTTTTGCCAAAAACCAGCAGCCATGACTTCTTCTAAACAGCTGCCTAGCACTCTGAAAATGAAAATGGTGGAGGCCCACAAAGTAGGGGAAGGTTATAAGAAGATAGTAAAGTGTTTTCAGGTTGCCCTTTCCTCAGTTTGAAATGTAATGTAAGAAATGGCAGTTACCAGGAACAGTGGAAGTTAAGATAAGATCTGGAAGACCAAGCACAATTTTTGTGAGAGCTGCTCGTAGGATTGCTAGAGGCAAATCAGAACCCCTGCTTGACTATAAAAGACCTTCAGGATGATTTAGCAGACCCTGGAGTTGTGGTACATTCTTCTACTGTTCAGAGATACCTGCACAGATACGGCTTTCATGGAAGAGTCATCAGAAGAAAACCTCTCCTGCATCCTCACCGTAAAATTTAACGTCAGAAGTCTGCAAAATAACATCTAAACTAGCCTGATGCATTTTGAAAACAAGTTCTGTGGACCGATGAAGTTAAAATACAACTCTATGGCCACAATGATCAAAGATATGTGTGAAGAAAAAAGGTCACATAATTTCAGGAAAAAAATACGTCGCCAACCATTAAGCATGGGGGTGGATCGATCATGCTTTGAGGTTGTGTTGCAGTCAATAACACAGGGAGCATTTCACAAGTAGAGGGAAGAATGGATTTAATGACATTTCAACAAATTTTTGATGCAAATGTGGCACCCCTGAGATTCTGGTCACCACAGGGTACTGTACTCCCCTTAGGGTGTAGTACTGATCATGGATCCAAAGGAGGTCGGTACCGGTTTCACCATCCACAACCACATACACACACGGGTTGCCCTTTTCCCCACTGGGGACTGGGCTAGGATCAGGTACTAAAGGGGTCGCCTACAGTGTGACATTTACAGGATGTCATCACAACTGGGTCCCCAATCCACTAGCTTAGGACCTGGGTGGGGGGAGGAGCGGCCACCAGGGGGAGTTAGGAGCCACACACAGCAAAATACGGGAGTTCTCCTGTAGGAGTGAAAGTGAGCGGACGGCTTTCCCGGTAGCTCCTGTGGGACATAGGAGTTTAACGGTCGCTGTGGAGATGCCGTGTCAGTTACCCTGGGACCAGCACAGTTCAGGGTGCAGGACCCTAGGGTGGTGCAATTCCATGTTGCATCACCAGATTCTGCCGGATGGAGAGGTTCCATGCTTCTCCAACCACACAGGGCCAAGTGGCACATAGGACTCCCGGGGCTCGATCACGGTCAGACTCAAGGGAATCCCACTTCTAGGATAGGGAACAGTACTCTACCTTGTACGGAAGGGACTCTAAGTGCTTCAAGCCACTGGGACCTTAACTACAAAGGGCAGGAAGGAAGGGCTCACAGACTACCGCACCAGTTCTGACCTCCCACGGATCCGGGATCGACCGCAGCCCATAATGGTGGTGACCAGTGTAACCGGGCTGGCAGCTGAAGTTGTGAGTAAATGACACCTTGAACCCGCAGAGACTGTGTTGGCTGATTCTTACCGGTGCCGCTGCCCAGAGCTTAGGCGCCAACGGCTATTAAAACCCTCTTCATCCACCCAGGGCCCGCTTCGCCTGTGGGGAGCGACACCATCCCGGCTGCCATAATATCTGCCCTGGGGAGGAATTCTGCAGCGACGGCTACCCCTGGCCGTATACCATAGGTGGCTTCACGACAAACTTTCCACAAACACACCGCTTCTCATCCCTTTTCCTGTACGCCTCGGGGCAACGGAACCGGGCAAGGCCACCCATGACATCGCCTGACCCGACCCAAAACGGTTCGGCAATGAGTAGGTTAACCATCTGCCCCATGGGGCGCTACACAAACATAACACCATCTGTAAAAAAACTAAAGGAGAAAAAAGGAGAAAGGAGGATAATAGAGGAGAAGAAAAGATGTCTTCTACAAATAGATAATGATCCTAAACATGTCAAAATCTACAATAGATGATGTCAAAAGGTGCAAGCTGAAGGTTTTACAATGGCCCTCACAGTCCCTTGATCTGAACATCATTGGAAATCTGTGGCTAGACCTCAACAGAGCAGAGCATGCAAAACAAGCCAGAAATCTCACAGAACTGGAAGACGAGCCAGGAATCTCACAGAACTGGAAGACGAGCCAGGAATCTCACAGAACTGTCTTGACATTTTTTTTCCACTCGTCAAACTACTGCACGCAGTACTTGAATTTAGAGCAGGGTCAAATTTTGTCTTTTTATTTTTTTAGTGCAAAAATAAAAGTTGCACATTTTGCAAAATGCTGGAATAACTGGCCTTAAAATATTCTTGACATACACAAAATCACTCTAAAGGGGTGGGCAGAAAAAAAATGATGAATTGGGTGAAATATCTGGGAAAGCCTAAACCTCATCCACAATGGAGAAAAATACAAACAAAAAAGAATAAAACAGTCGAACACATAAGGTGAGTTTAAAAAAAAAAGTGCAAATGAAAAGTTGAATTTGGCAGAAAAGAAAATAATATAGGCAAAAATATATTAAACTATCTGTAGGACCCGGCGTTGCCCGGGGTAATAACTACGTGTTTCCCTGTCTCTCTTCCAAGCTCCCATTCTTCTTCCCTCACTCTATCTCCCTCATTCCCTCTGTCTCTCTATCCGTCTGTCCAGCTCCCTGTGTCTGTCCGTCTCTCTGTATGTCTCTCTCTATTCGTTTGTCTCTTCCTGTCTGTCTCTCTGTCCGTCTCTCTCTTTGTCTGTCTCTCTCCCTGTCTGTCTCTCTCTGTCTGTGTCTCTCTGTGTCTGTCCGTCTCTCTGTCTCTATCCGTCTCTCTCTCTTTGTCCGTCTCCCTGTCTGTCTCTCTCTGTCCGTTTCTCTCTTTGTCTGTCTCTCTCCCTGTCTGTCTCTCTCCCTGTCTGTCTCTCTCCCTGTCTGTCTCTCTCCCTGTCTGTCTCTCTCCCTGTCTGTCTCTCTCCCTGTCTGTCTCTCTCCCTGTCTGTCTCTCTCCCTGTCTGTCTCTCTCCCTGTCTGTCTCTCTCCCTGTCTGTCTCTCTCCCTGTCTGTCTCTCTCCCTGTCTGTCTCTCTCCCTGTCTGTCTCTCTCCCTGTCTGTCTCTCTCCCTGTCTGTCTCTCTCCCTGTCTGTCTCTCTCCCTGTCTGTCTCTCTCCCTGTCTGTCTCTCTCCCTGTCTGTCTCTCTCCCTGTCTGTCTCTCTCCCTGTCTGTCTCTCTCCCTGTCTGTCTCTCTCCCTGTCTGTCTCTCTCCCTGTCTGTCTCTCTCCCTGTCTGTCTCTCTCCCTGTCTGTCCGTCTCTCCGTGTCTGTCCGTCTCTCTGTGTCTGTCCGTCTCTCTGTGTCTGTCCGTCTCTCTGTGTCTGTCCGTCTCTCTGTGTCCGTCCGTCTCTCTGTGTCCGTCTCTCTGTGTCTGTCTGTCCATCTCTCTGTGTCTGTGTCTCTCTGTGTCTGTCCGTCTCTCTGTGTCTGTCCGTCTCTCTGTGTCCGTCCGTCTCTCTGTGTCCGTCCGTCTCTCTGTGTCCGTCTCTCTGTGTCTGTCTGTCCATCTCTCTGTGTCTGTGTCTCTCTGTGTCTGTCCGTCTCTCTGTATGTCTCTCTCTATCCGTCTCTCTCTCTTTGTCTGTCCGTCTCCCTGTCTGTCTCTCTCTGTCCGTCTCTCTCCCTGTCTGTCTCTCTCCCTGTCTGTCTCTCTCCCTGTCTGTCTCTCTCCCTGTCTGTCTCTCCCTGTCTGTTTCTCTCCCTGTCTGTCTCTCTCCATGTCTGTCTCTCTCCATGTCTGTCTCTCTCCATGTCTGTCTCTCTCCATGTCTGTCTCTCTCTGTCCATCTCTCCACTGAAATCATATTAACTGACACATTAGCTGTCATACTAAGAATGTCCTTGCTTGCTATAGGCAACAAATCAAAGCTCTTATTAATAACCTACAGCAAAATAGAAGAAGAGCTGTGATTCATTGTTATAGACCACCTGATAAATATCCAGGTTAACTGTGAAAACAGCCAATATATTACCTCAAACATCCAAACAGTTTCTGAGTGTGTGTCTCTTTCTGTGTGAGTGTGTGTGTCTCTTTCTGTGTGTGTGTCTTTCAATGTGTGTATGTCTGTGTATCTTTTTGTCTCTGTGTGTAACTTTCTATGTGTCTCTTTCTGTGTGTGCTTCTTTCTGTGTGTGACTCTGTGTGTCTCTTTCTTTCTGTGTGTCTGTGTCTTTCTTTCTATCTCTTTCTGTGTGTCTCTTTCTGTGTGTATGTGTGTCTCTTTGTGTACATATGGGTCTATCTGTGTGTCTCTTAATCTGTCTGTCCATAATAGGAGTTTATAATAACAGATCCGTTCCCAGCTCCATTGACTTTAATGTAAGCAGGTATTTTGTCGAATAACTGTAAAGCCGCGCGCTTTACCGTTATTCGCAAAAAAAACTGCTTACATTAAAGTTACATTTTCCCCTCAAAAACATAGTCTATTCCTAGAGTCAAATGAGGCATCTATGCAAAATTTCATGATTGTTAATGCGACGGTGCAGATTACACACACACACACACACACACACACACACACTGTACATACATGCACACATATATACAGTATACATACACACATACACATTCACATGCATACATACTGTACATACACACATGTATGTATATATATATATATATATATATATATATATATAAAAAAAATATACACACACACACAGCTATATATATTAGACTAGACAAAAAAAGGCAAAAAAGCAATAATGATTCAGCAAAAATAGATTTGCAGGACTCACAATTTGCAGCACAATGTTATGGTTCTGCTGCATGTGCAGCATACACATAATATCAGCTGTAGTCCACTATATAGAAGACGGAGGTAGGAGGCCGATATTAGGAGGAGGCTTACAGGGCACTGTCTGGCACCCACAGTCTAACAAATGGACTACGGCTGATGGACCAAGGTCCTGCAAACTGGAGGTTTTATGTGGCAGAGGGAGGACCTTTGGTCACATTTGGGGCAACTCTCCCAGAATAAGTTGAGACCTCCTGGACAAGTTCGCAAATTTCCTAGGCCCAAAGAAACGTGCACTACACCTGCCAGAAACCAATGATTTTCAATCTAAGTATTTTTGACTAAAAATCATTTTTCTATTTGAGTTTCATGTTAAAAATTTGCACAATTTTGAATCCTATAAGCCTTTATTTTGCATTGTCTTTTACTGGTTGCAGAATGAGTTAACTGAGAATTCTTCAGTGAGCCAGTTCTGACGATCCAATGGGAGAGAATTTGTAATTCTTATCTGTCTTTTTCGGAGCTCCACTCAGCTGATTAATGATCACAGATCACATCCAAGATGAATGTGTAGGGAAACAAAAAGCCAAACGGTGCAACATTTTTAATGAGGCTCAATTGCAAAAATGATTTTCACCAAAATGCATGCATGTAAGTATGTCACCCAGGGTTATGGGGTACTTGGTCCCGGGCGGTGTACAACTGGGGAATGTCACTTTGGTGGCCATTGCCCGGTCCCATGCCCTGGGTCCTTATTTAAAAGGGGAATATTTACAGGGGACTAGAATAATGTTCATATATGACGCCACTTACGGTGTTGTGGCTTAGTAGATGGAGCCGCCGCTGCACAATGTCCACTACTGGGGCTGGTGTTGATGGCAGCCTGGATGTTGGGCCCTCTACAAGCAGGGCCGGGTCCCAGAGGGTAGGTGATGTTGTTGTGGGCGGGGGCCGCTGCCGCTTCTCTGGGCCTGCTCAGGTCCGGGTTAGCTGCTACGGCTTGAGTGGTGGCCGGACCCAGGCTCGCACGGCCGTCCGTCCTCACAACCGTCGGAAAAGGGGATATTTACAAGGGGGGTTTGTTGTGTCGGTGACGCCACCCGTGGGTTGTGTTGAGGGATGTTGACACCGCCGCTGCCTGGTGATGGGGTGCCCGGGGCTGATGGAGCGAGGCAGCAAGATGGGATCCCCTCCACGGGTAGGGGAGGTGTAGTCCCGGGGCCCGTGGTCTGAACACGGGAGTGATGGCTGCTGGAGGTGGTGTCGCGGGCGGCGGGGCGCTGCGCTCGCTAACGCTCGGGTCCGGCGCTGCGGCTGCTGCTCGGTGGTTCGAGCGGTGGGCCGGATCCGGGAACTCGAGCGACGCTCCTCGCCCGTGAGTGAAAAGGGGGTGGTTTGTTTGGGGATTTAGTCCGTGACGCCACCCACGGGTTGTGGTGAAGATGGGCACCACCGCTGCTGGTGACGGGGATCCCGGGAGCGATGGTAGGGAGTAGCTGGGATGTTGTTTTCCCCCTCCGTGGGTAGGGGTTGTTGGTCCCGGGGCCCGGTGGTGTGACGGGGAGGCAGGGTTGGTGAGGTGCAGGGTTGCAGGGACAGCGCGGCGCGGTGCCGGATGGCACGGGTGTACTCACTCAGCAATAGATGCACAAAGTCTCCGGTAAACCAAACGGCTGGATGGACGGGTCCCGCAGCCGGCTGCTGTGTCTCTCCCCGGACAGGTGATGGTGGCTGTCTTTCCCTGCACCTTTGTGTACTGTGGTGACTCCAATGGCTTCCCAACGGTAGTCCGCTCCCCGGTGTATAGATACCGGAGGAGCCTGTTCTGCCCGCAGGCGCTGGCCCTCGAATTTCTAGCCGGTGGCGGTGCCTGTATATCCTCACGGTGTGAGTGGTTGCCTTCAATCGGGACTTAGTTGTTAGGGAACCCCGGGGTTCCTGTCACATTCGGATTTGACTATTGACGGCGGCTCCAAGCCTGGTCGGGGTCCGATGGCCCTGCCTGTGTGCTTAGCTTCACTCCGTTCCCCGGTCCGGTACCGGTGGGCCACCGCCCAGCCCCGGTCCTTACGGCTCTGCGGAGTTCCACCAACTCCTGCAGACGGCCACCACCGTCTGCCAACCTTGCTCTCAGTGCCTGGGCTCCGACCCAGACACTTGCAGTTTTGTGTCCTCTCACTTTCACCTCCTGAACTGAACTACTGCTTTTCCCGCCTCCAGGCCTGTGAACTCCTCGGTGGGTGGGGCAAACCGCCTGGCTCCGCCCCACCTGGTGTAGACATCAGACCCTGGAGGGAGGCAACAAGGGTTTTTGTCTGACTAATGTAACTGTCTGGGTGGTGGGGTGTGTGTGTTTTGTCTGTGGCTACCTGGCTAGTCCAGGGCGCCACAGTGGCGCACCGGGATGGACCGGGGGTCAATAGCGTACTCACAGTTCAGTAATTTCACACAAGTCCAGTGGTAAACCAAGTTGCCAGTAACCGGCTGCCGTTGGAGGGTGTATTCGGGTCCCACACCTGAGTTAGTGAACAGGTGTCTCTTCCTCCTGCACGTTGTGTTTGTCTCTCCTGTTGGACAACTTCGCCTGGAACGGAGAAGTCCCCTCCCTGTTCTGTGTGTATTTGGGAGCTGTGGTCCACGAAATCTGCCCTGTGGGATCTATGTGGGTTCTGGCGGACACCATATCCCCCGCATTGGGCTTCCGTACCGCCCCGCGCTCGGCAGCCAAGCCGTTCGGATCCGGACCTTCAGTGGGTGTCTCGAGGGTCTCCGGACCCGGGGGTCTCGCGGTCACTTCAACTAAAAGGTGGGTTGTGGTGTGTACGACCGGAGCCGTGTTAAGTTCGTGACGCCACCTATGGGATGTGGTGAAGGTGGACACCACCGCTGCAGTTACGGGGTACCCAGGGGAGATGTTGCGCAGCAAGTTGTTAACCCCTCCGTGGGCAGGGATGGTAGCCCCGGGACCCGTTGGGGGTGTTTGGCAGTGCAGGGAGATGGGCGACCGGAGGGTGCTGATGTACTCACTGTTAGTAAACACACGAGTCTCTGGTAAACCAAGGTGATGGTGGTGGGTTCCCGCAGCCGGCTGCGGTCTGGTCCCCCACCTGGCTGGTGGTCTCTGTCTTTCTCCCGCACCTGTGTTGGATAGTGGACTGCCTGTGCTTGCAACTTCAGGAGTCCGCTCCCGGCTTGTTGTTGCTTAAGGAGCCCTTTGCCAGCAGACGCTGGCCCGGGGGATCTCTGAGTCATGGCGGTGGCCGTTTATCCCCCTTTTTGGGCTGTTGCCTTCAGTCGGGACTTTGGGTGGGACAGGACCTCTAGTCCTGGCCGCAATCAGTTAATTAGCTAGCCCCCAGTAGCTTCTGGACCTAGCTTCAGTGTCTGAGTACCCCCCTTTGTGCTCCGGTTTCCAGTCGGTTCCCCGGGTCGGTACCGACGGGCTACAACCCTGTCCCGGTCCACCTCGGTTCCACCGAGCCGTCTTCCCGGCTCCTGCAGACGGAGACCGCCGTCTGCCTCCTAGCCAAAGGTACCAGGGCTCCTACTCCAGCACCTGGTCAAATTGGTTTCTCTTCTCTGCTGGAGCTGCACCCAGCTCCAGCCCGCACACCTCTCCAACTTGAACTCTAAACCTCTGCTTACTGTTTACTTTCCCGCCCCAGGCTATGTGAGACTCCTCGGTGGGCATCTTCCAACCGCCTGGTTCCGCCCCCTGGTGTGTCCATCAAGCCCTGAGGGGGGTGACTAGAGTTTTAATGTTTGGCTGAATGTTACCTATGAGAGACAGGTGTAATGCGGGGCCCTATTTGTGACTACCTGGCCCGGCCAGGGCGTCACACTTCCGTTTTGCTCTCTGTGCTTCGGGAGAACGAGGCCTGAAAACTCATCCTCTGCTGGTTAATTAACAAGGAGGCATGCAACCTTCCTTGTCCTAGGGTCCAGGCACCCCTGTGCATGGCCTCCGGACCGGATTTCCGCTGTCGGCATCGGCGTGCTACAACCCTGCCCCGGTCCACTTAAGGTTTCCCGCGACCGGATTTCTGTCGCCTGTGGCCCTCTTCAATGTCTGCCACCTAGCCAAGTAGTCCAGGGGCCCATACCCCTGACTCCGCTGTCAGAGTAGAACTCCACTTCACTCCCCCACTGAACTCCAAACTTGACTCTTCTCTCATGTTCCCGCCTCTGACACCTCAGGACCCCTAGGTGGGCGTTCTCATCCGCCTGATCCCACCCACTGGTGTGCCCTTATTATCATAAGGGGGTGGCTAGGCTTTAATGGCTGTGTGTTGTACCTGGGTGTGGGTTTTTGGTGGTAACAAGGAGGGTGGACAACTTTTGTGACTACCTGGTTTTGCCAGGGCGCCACAATGTGACGGGTGTCAGAAGAAGGTAGTCCACACAAGGGGTTCAGTGCAACTGGTTCTTTACTCACTTTCTGGTGGTAACTGGTCGCCCGAGGCCGGCTGGTTTCACCTTCAGTTCCCCTTACTCCCAGTGCCAGTTTAGTAATCTGGTGCCTTCTTTCCCTGCACCTGTCTCTGGTTGGTGGGTCCCCGTGGCGTAGAGCTGCTGGGGGTGCCCGTCTGGTGGTCTTCCACTGCAGTCCGTATGACAGTAGCGTGAACCCTGTGGGGTTGGAGTCTCTGGTCCTGTCCCCGGTTCTCCCTTTGCTACTGAGTCCCGAACTTCAAAGTCAGTGAGGTCCTTGATAGTCCCCTCACTGTGCAGGTGTTATCAGGCCTTCCTGAAGCTTCTGCCTGACCTAGGGTCCTGTATGTTATGAAATGGACTCTGTCAGTGCCTAGCACGAGTTAAGTTTCTTAAAATTCAGCCAGACATGATGATAGTTTGTTTATAAACAGGGGATAAGCCCCTCATTGTTTCTACAAGACTCTTAGGAGTCTAGTGTTAAAGTTCTTCTTGACTCATGTAATTGCCTTGGCTAGTGAAGGTCAGAAACCCAGACAAATCAATTATGCGAACCTCCCATTGTATTACTATGTGTATTGCTAGATGCGATGTAACTTAGCAGTCTCTCCCTCGTCTCTGCCAGAGACCATTACTACTAGGGATATTTTGTATACGGCTTGAAATCTAGCCAATAAGAGCCCAGTCCTATCCACCAATCGTGAAGACCCCAGTGATCTAAATGGAGAGCTCAGGGGTATAAGAAGGAGGACTGTCCATTGCCCGGCTAGACTCTTGCTGCATGATACCAATCTAGGATCTGCGGATACGATTGGCAAGCCATAACCGAACCTGGATTATAATACTACATGGCCTTCAGCATCGAATGCAAGAATTCGGCTGAGATAACAAGGACTACCTAAGGAAGGAATCCAGCTTGGGACAACCCAGTCACCTGACTACAAGCTTTGCGGCCCTCAGCCAGCTTCCTAAATCTGGCGTTATTCCATTCTTGGTGGGTGCCCGCCAAAAGCGGGGTGCTGCTGGTTTGGAGTAAGTAGCCCTGTAAGCTCTGAGGCACGGACATTCTAAATCCCTGGTAAGCCAGCGGAAGGGTGAGAAACTGAGAATAATATATAGAAGAAGCTAAGGCACTCATCGGTTCTTGCTGTGCAGTGTAAAGTTTTATTCACAGGTGGAGCTTACATGTTGTGGCAGCGGGGAGGGGGTGAGACAGAACAATGCGTCAGACGATGGCCATTTCGCGCTCTTTCTCAGTGCTTCAACAGGTAGTACCGAGAAAGAGTGTGAAATGGCCATCGTCTGATGCATTGTTCTGTCTCACTCCCTTCCCGCTGCCACAACATGTAACCTCCACCTGTGAATAAAACTTTACACTGCACAGCAAGAACCAGTGAGTGCCTTCGCTTCTTCTATATATTGTTCTTGGCTTGTTCTGCATCTTAGAATGAGTAAGTTTCTGCCAAATAATTGTGATTGCTGGAAGAAAATGCAATCACACGCTGAGAGTGAATAACTGCCCTAGCAAGATAAATCTCATGTTGAGCAGTGCCCTTCTTTTTCCTTCTTAGAACAAAAAGAAGGGTGAGACTCTGTTGCCGGTTATATTCTGTGGTTTTGCTGGTTATGTGTTATGTGCCGTTAATTGTTTGGAGATCCAATAATATCTTAATATTGTGATTCCCTTGTGGCGCCCTGGGCAAGCCAGGACGTCACAAGCACTAGACCAACACACCCCACACTCCCGGTCAGGCACACCAAAGTCAGACAAAAACCCTTGTTGCCTCTCTCCAGGGGCTGATGCCCACACCAGGGGGTGGGCCAGGCGGTTGGTCCCGCCCACCGAGGAGTGCACAGTCCTGGAAGCGGGAAAAGAGAGCAGATAGTTTGCAGTGGAGAAGAGTGGTGTAAGTGAAGTGGCAGTGCAGGAGTCTGAAGTTGGTCCGGGTGTGTGGCCCGGACGGAACAGCAAGGTTGGCAGACGGCGGTGACCGTCTGCAGGAGAGGCCTATTGGAGCTAGCCGTAAGGACTGTGGACGGGCGGTGGCCCGGCGGTACCGGACCGGTACGCAAAGAGAAGCCAGCACCATCCGGCAGGGGCTTACGGACCCCGACAAGGCTAGGAGTCGCCGTGCAATTTGTCAAATCTGTTAGCGAAGGGAACCTCCTGGGTTTCCCAGCAGCCAAGTCCCGATAGAAGGCAACAGTCCAAACGTTAGAGGGAAACACAGTCACCGCCAAGGCTCAAGTTCCCAGGGCCAGAGCCTGCGGGCAAAAGGGGCTCCCTCAGCACATATCCAAGCTGGGGAGCGGGTTACCGGTGGGAACCCATTGGAACCGTACACACTACACAGGTGCAGGGAAAGGCAGTCACCATCAACCTGCCGGGAGGAGAAACACCGCAGCCGTCTGTGGGACCCATCCATCCAGCCGCTTGTTTTACCGGAGACTCTGTGTACATCATTGGCTGAGTGAGTACCACCGTGCCGTGCGGCACAGCACTGCCCCCGCGACCCTGCACCTCGCCAGGCCCCGTAACCCGCCTGCCATCCATCCTAACCCCATCACCGGGCCCCGGGACAACCAACCCCCTACCCACGGAGGGGAGAACTAACATCCAGGCTGCTCCCTGCCATCGCTCCCGGGATCCCCGTCCAGAGCAGTGGTGGTGTCACCAACCTCACCACAACCGTGGGTGGCGTCACGGACAATATCAAATCCCCACAATCAAACCCCCCTTTTCACTCATGGGCGAGGAGCGCCGCTCGAGTCCCCGGGATCCGGCCCACCGCTCGAGCCACCACCGAGCAGCAACAGCAGCAGCCGGACCCGAGCAGTGGGAGAGCGCAGTGTCCCCTCCTCCGCCCGCGACACCCTCACCCTGTGTTGTCTGAGTAGTGTTCTGTTAAAGAGGTTGAACGTTCAGTTGGTATAAACCCTTGGCCATGCTGTCTTTCTTAGGGTCGGCCGGGTCAGCGAACGAGAGCACCATCTGACCCCCGTGTCTCCACACTGTACCCCGTTGGTGCGTAGTTCCAGGAGTACTTTACCGTACTCCACCGGCAACTAACCTCATTGGTACCAGGTTACTGTTCACTCCTAGTCAGTGCGTCTGCTCACGTCCACTCTCACTGCTAGACTCCGACTAACTACTCTCCACTAGTGATGTGTCGGTCAGTAACGATCCGACACAAAGATCCGGCTCCCTGCTGTGAACGACAGGAGCCAGATCACCTGTGTGAGCCGCTGAAATATCTAAACGGCGCTTTTCGCCGTCAAAACCCCGCCCACCCGCAGCTAAACTCCGCCTACTCAGCAATCTAATTGGCTGCTTGTAAGTGGGTGGGGTTTAGCCACGGGTGGGCGGGGCTTTGGCAGCGTTTCTATAATCTTAAATATGTGTTCACCTGGGGTGAACACATATTTAATAAGGAGCCGAGAACGAGCTGAAAGAGCCGGGCTCTTTTTGGTGAACGGAGCCATAGGAACCGGATCACCAAAAAGAGCCGGACTGCCCATCACTACTCTCCACTGTCTGTCCACAGTCTGCGCCTCCCACCTGGTCAGCTAGTGGACTGGACTGACTCCACCTCTAGGTGGCCATCCATTGGTCCGACCCTAGCCTTGTACCATTCTATGGGGGAATGTTGGGGAAAACTGGGATTTTCTGGAGTGTTTGAGTGTTACCGGCACTGGTCTTCTGGGTCCCTAGGGGGGTAGCCCTGCATCCCGGTGGGCATGCAGTACCTTGTAGCTCCCTGATGGCTTCAGGGGCGCTACATTAGAAAGTAGTCACTCCTCCTTGATGCTTGCCTTCAGAAGTTGGCAAGTATGCCATTGATCTCCATGCGGCACCAGGAGCAGGTGCAGTGTCTATCTTTGCATCTGGTATAGATTTTCCACCAGATTCACAGGAGGATGACCGAGGTTCTGACCATAACTAGTCTGTGTCTTCGGCACATTGCCAGGTATTCTCCATGATGTTTGCAGATATAGAGGCAGCCCTGTGTGAATGTGACGATATAACAAACTTTCTGGGGTGACTTTACACCTGGAGATAATACTAATGAGTTTCCCAAGCCTCTGTGACCTCTCCCAGATGGCATATATAAAGGCCGGCACTCTTATTTATTTTCTTCTTATTGCTTCCCCTTCATTTTTTAGATTTAGGAGGACGTTTATTAAGGTTCTGCCAAAATGCAGACAAGTTCATAGGGAAACCATAAACTGTGCTTCACGTGGTCAGAGCTGGGTCAAGGCCATCATATGATGTAAACAGTAGTGCTCATTTAATATTGCCACTAGTGATGAGTGAGCACTACCATGCTCGGGTGCTCAGTACTCGCAACTAGTGATGAGCAGGCACTACCATGCTCGTAACTCGTAACTAGTGATGAGCGGGCACTACCATGCTCGCGTGCTCAGTACTTGTAATTAGTGATGAGCGGGCACTACTGTGGCGCCCCAGGACCTGGTCGCCACAACAGCATTGCCCCTCCAAAGGGTTGATGCTGAGCCTGGAGGTAATTGGGGGGTCTATTGGCCAGTAAGTTCTCCAACGCAGTTCTCCCTCAGGCCAGCAGGGGGAGCTCTGAACCTGGAGTTCCAGGGAGCATTCCTTAAGTCTGACCTGAGGGAGGAGTTAGTGGTCAGTCTGTAGGAGAAAGCAGAGAGTGCAGATGCAGAGTAGTGCTGTCCTGTGGATCTGGGGCCTAGAGCTGGAGCAGCTTGGCCCAGTGAAGCAGGAGGAGCAGAGAGGCACAGAAGAGACTCGGACATCGGAGTCTGTGGCCACCAGGGCCTAAAATACTCCCTGGTAGCCGAATCCGAAGGGCAGGAGAGCTGCAAGCACCTGGCCCATAAACAGCCCGAAGGTACAGCTGCATCATCAGGGCCCGGTGTGGACTCCAGCAGAGAAGCACCAGAGAGGGCCTGCGCGGCCTACCACAGAGGGAAAGGGACGTACCACCGGTCCCAGCAGCAAGAGGGCCATTGCTAAATTCAGAGAGCAGGGTCCTATCACAGTAAGGAAAAGAACAGGAGTAGGCCTCATACTCATCTGGCCAAAACGACATCTCAGTTACTTCCAGGCCGGCCGGAGCCCTCTACCACCTGTAACGGTCTCCCAGGACTAACCGTTTGTGAAGTAAAAGAGGAGAAGGTAAAGAGACTGTTGTTTGTGCCTGTTTCTTTCATTGCCTGTCGGCCCTGCACCGTGTTATCCACACAACACCATAGACTCTCACGAGCACCAACAGTGTCCCCGGGGCACCGCTCCACCTGTGGGGAGCAGTACCACCATTGCTGCCATATCATCACCCCGGAGGCCTCACACAGCAGCGGCGGCTTAATAGCCGCAAACCACAGGTGGCGTCACGAACACAAACCCCAAGTCACCAGCCATATTTAACTGACACCAACCAGGGCCACGGAGCCGGGCCCCGCCACCACTGACTACCCCCAGACTAGTCCAGCCCGGCACCGGGTGTCCCATAGCCCTGGGGTGGGCGAGTCACTACCATGCTCGAATGCTCGGTACTCATAACTAGTGATCAGTGAGCACTACCATGCTCTGGTGTTCAGTACTTGTAACTAGTGATCAGCGAGCACTACCATGCAGGTCTGGCCTTAGCCTGAATGGTGCCCTGTGCAAAACTGCCCTTTGGTGCCCCCACCCTACTAATTTTTTTACCCAGTTTCCCAGGAAACAAACGAGGACCGGAGGCCATTTTTTTTATATCATAAGAAAAGTGATCTCTTCAAACGTACCATAAACTCTTCCAGATTTGTGCTGGAGAATCTGCTTCTCAAATCCACATTAATATCACCACGTCTGACCTCGTTCTTATAGGGGTCTTCTGATTTCAACCATTTATGCTGTATCCCTGGATATTACATCATGGATGGTACATGCGGATACTACCAATGGGCACATGTATATGGAGAATGAGGCGCTGCCGCTCTTCGGGGAGAGATGGTATAAATCCCTGTACACTTGGAAGGGAGTTCTGCATCTCTGGACTGAGAGCGGCACACGTCGTGGCCCCATTGGTGGGATCTGCATCTGTGGCGCCCTGGACTAGCCAGGTCGTCACAGGTAGTACAACACAACCCCCCCACCCCGAGCTAGGCACACCAGTCAGACACAAATCCTTGTTGCCTCCCTCCAGCGGCTGAAGTCCACACCAGGTGGGGTGGAGCCAGGCGGTCGGCCCCACCCACTGAGGAGTTCACAGTCCTGGAGGCGGGAAAGGAAGTTAGTTGAGTTAGGGAAGTGAAGGAGTAAAGAGTGAAGTGGTAGTAGAGGAGAAAACTGACTGTGTCCGGGTACGTGGTCTGGGCACCAAGAGCAAGGTTGGCAGACGGTGGTGGCCGTCTGCAGGAGAGGCAGAACAATGCGGAACCGTAAGACCGGGGACGGGCGGTGGCCCGCCGGTACCGAACCGGGGAGCGAAGTGAAGCTAGCACAAACCAGCAGGGCCTGCGGACCCCGACCAGGCTTGGAGTCGCCGTTAAACAGGTCAAATCCGGTAGTGACCAGAACCCCAGGGGTTTCCAAACAGCCAAGACCCGATTGAAGGCAACCGTCCAAACAGCAGAAGGGAAATACAGCTACCGCCACAGCTAGAGTTAACGGGGCCAGAGCCTGCGGGCAAAAGGGCTCCTCCAGCCCATATACACGCTGGGGAGCGGGTTACTGGTGGGAAGCCATCGGGACCGAAGATACACAACAGGTGCAGGGAAAGGCAGCCACCACCAACCGTCCGGGAGAAACCACAGCAGCTGGCTGCGGGACCCGTCCATCCAGCTGTTTGTTTTACCAGAGACTTGCATCCATTTGTGGCTGAGTGAGTACTACCGTGCTGTCCGGCACCGCGCTGCGCAGTCCAAGCGCCCCCTGCACCTTGCCAACCCTGCTTCCCCGTCACCTCACCGGGCCCTGGGACCACCAACCCCCTACCCACGGAGGGGGAAACAACATCCCAGCTGCTCCCTGCCATCGCTCCCGGGATCCCCGTCAACAGCAGCGGTGGTGTCCAACCTCACCACATCCCGTGGGTGGCGTCACGGACCAAATCCCCAAACCAAATCACCGCTTTCATTCACGGGCGAGGAGCGCCGCTCGAGTCCCCGGATCCAGCCCACCGCTCGAGCCACTGAGCAGCAGCAGCGTCGGACCCGAGCGCCAGTGAGAGCGCAGCAGCGACGGCTCCCTCACCGCCCGCGACACATCTACTATACAAATCCTGTGTATAAATGTACATGATACTGTGCCGCCCCGTGCTCGGCTGCAACCGAGCCGCACGGATCCGGGCTCGCTGGTGGGTGGCTCGAGTGTCTCCGGATCCAGGGGCCCCTGCAGTCACATCAGTCATCTAAAAGGGGGTTGGCGGTTTTGGGGACGTAGGTGTACGGCCAGAGCCGTGTTTTAAGTTCGTGATGTGGTGAAGGTGGACACCACCGCTGCAGTTACGGGGCACCCGGGGGAGATGGTATGCAGCAAGTTGTTAACCCCTCCGTGGGCAAGGATGGTGGCCCCGGGACCCGTTGGGGGTGCTTTGGCGGTGCAGGGAGATGGGCGACCGGAGGGCACTAGTGTACTCACTATTAGAATGAAACACTCGAGAATCTGGTAAACCAAGATGATGGTGGTTGGTGCCCGCAGCCGGCTGCGTCTGGTCCCCCACCCGGTTGGTGGTCTCTGCCTTTCTCCTGTACCTGTTTGAATTGTTGGGCTACCTGCGTTTGCAGCGTCAGGAGTCCGCTCCCCGGCTTGTGGATGTCGGAGGAGCCCATTTGCCCGCAGACGCTGGCCCGTGGGATCTCTGAGCCTTGGCGGTGGCTTTCTATCCCCCTCGTTGGGCTGTTGTCTTCTATGAGGGACTTTGGGAGGGAAAGGACCTAAAGTCCAGACCGCAATCAGTTAATTAACTCAGTCCAGTAGTTTCTAGACCTCGTTTCAGGGTCTGAGTACCCCCTCTTGTGCTCCGGTTTCCGAGTCGGTTCCACGGGTCAGTACCGGCGGGCCACTACTCTGTCCCGATCCACAGCGGTTCCACCAAGCCGTCTTCCCGGCTCCTGGAGGCAGAGGCCTCCGTATGCCTCCTAGCCAAAGGTGCCCGGGCTCCAACCCTGGCACCTGTCAGTCTGTCACAGGCCTGTCATATAGGCCTGCTTCCACTCTACTTCACCTCCAAAACTAATCTGCGTACTTTTCTCGCCCCAGGCTCTGTGAACTCCTTGGTGGGCGTGGTCAACTGCCTGGCTCCGCCCCCTGGTGTGTCTACCAAGCACTGATGGGGGTGACTAGGGTTTAATGTGGTTGGCTGGTGTTACCTAGTTAGGGACTGGTGTAATGCAGGGCTCTATCTGTGACTATCTGGCTAGTCCAGGGCGTCACAATACCAGACAAGGCACCATGGAGCCGGCGGCTGATGCTGCCTGTACTCCGGACCAAAAAGTTCAAAATACAGATGTTAAAGGGGAATGTAAGAAATTAGAAAAAAATCTCTGCTTTCTCCATAATAAAGAGTCTTCAGGTTATATGTGTCGCTGCCTCTTAGCTCCACTGACCTGAACACACTGAGGTGCAGTACCACATGCACACAATAAGGACGGTGGGGCGCTGTGTATGTGTCACTGCCTCTCAGCTTTAATTACCTGAATGAACAGACTGAGGTGCAGTACCACATACACACCATAAGGACGGGAAACGCTGTGTATGTATCGCTGCTTCTCAGCTCCAATGAATTGAACAGACTAAGCTTCAGTACCACATACACACCATGATGGAGGGGCACTGTGAATGGAAGAACTATGGCATTTATACTGTAATCCCTTTATTAATCAGTCTGGGCTCACACCAGCTGGCAATGCTGCAAATAATTTTGTTGGAAAATTTGTAAGATAAATCCACGCCGAATCATGAGATATTCTGCAGAATATTTTGCTTGTCCCTGCTGTGCTGCCCTAGACTGACCAGTGTCTCCCCTGCATTTGACATTCTGCACATTGACCGGACGGATCTCCAAAGTGTGTAATATACACTGTCAGGATTCCATGTGCCAATTTGAGTGGCCGTGTGATCGCTCACAAGTGATTTGCAGACTGGGGGTCATCTGTAGAATGACATCTCCTCCTGCTTCTTTCATTGTTATAATTTTCAATTTGCGAAAAACAGGAGGAGACGTCATTCGGCAGATGACCACACATTGCAAATCGCATGTGAGCGATCAGATGACAACAACTCGAATCAGCAAGTGAAATCCTAACAGGGCGCATATTACACACCTTTAGAATATGGCAGGTCAGTATTCAGAATTACATTACATTACACACTATACGTGACAGGTACAGGGCATATGTAGGTTCTATAATACATATATATGTATCTATTACCCCCTACACATGCTCTACACCTGCTCTGACCGCAGCTGCAGGGCCCACTGGCATCACGTCACAGGCTCTCATGTCATTACACCTATCTGGGACCCACAGCTGCAGAGCAAGGGCGAAACAAGGAGCCAGTGACCATACGCTTCTCAATGGTGTTCAACCATGCATCCGAGGAAATAGCAATGGCATACTACAACTATATGCAACTATATGTGTGAAGCCCCACAGGTGTTGTGTCGGTGCATTTGTGGCGCCCTGGACTAGCCAGGTCGTCACAGGTACTACAACACAATACCCCCACCCTGAGACAGGCACATTAGCCAGACACAAAATCCTTGTTGCCTCCCTCCAGGGGCTGATGACCACACCAGGTGGGGTGGAGCCAGGCAGTTGGCCCCACCCACTGAGGAGTTCACAGTCCTGGAGGCGGGAGAAGGAAGTCAGTTGAGATCAGTTCAGTTAGGAAAGTGAAGGAGTGAGGGAAGTGGTAGGAGAGGAGCAGACTGACCGTGTCCGGGTGTGTGGTCCGGGCACCAAGAGCAAGGTTGGCAGACGGTGGTGGCTGTCTGCAGGAGAGGCAGATCAACGCAGAACCGTAGGACCGGGGACGGGCGGTGGCCCGACAGTACCGAACCGGGGAGCGAAGTGAAGCCAGCACACTCAGGCAGGGCCTACGGACCCCGACCAGGCTTGGAGTCGCCATTAGAGGTCAAATCCGTCAGTGACCGGAACCCCAGGGGTTTCCTAACAGCCAAGACCCGATTGAAGGCAACCGTCCAACCAACAGAAGGAAATACAGCTACCGCCACAGCTAGAGTTCCAAGGGCCAGTGCCTGCGGGCAAAAGGGCTCCTCCGGCACATATATACGCTGGGGAGCGGGTTACCGGTGGGAATCCATCGGGACCGAACATACACAAAGGTGCAGGGAAAGGCAGCCACCACTAACCGTCCAGGAGAAGCCACAGCAGCCGGCTGCGGGACCCGTCCATCCAGCCGTTTGGTTTACCAGAGACTTTGTGTACCTTTGTGGCTGAGTGAGTACTACCGTGCCGTCTGGCACCGCGCTGCGCAGTCCAAGCGACCCTGCACCCATCCAACCCTGTCTCCCTGTCATCTCACCGGGCCCCGGGACCACCAACCCCTACCCACGGAGGGGGAAAACAACATCCCAGCTGCTCCCTGCCATCGCTCCCGGGATCCCTGTCATCAGCAGCGGTGGTGCCCAACCTCACCACAACCCGTGGGTGGCGTCACGGACCAAATCCCCAAACCAAACTACCCCCCTTTCACTCACGGGCAAGGAGTGCCGCTCGAGTCCCCGCATCCGGCCCACTGCTCGAGCCACCGAGCAGCCATCGCAGCAGCGCCGGACCCGAGCGTTAGTGAGCGCAGTGCAGCGGCGTCCTTCCCCGCCCGCGACACATTACCTTCAGGGACTCCACGTGGGATGGTCTGGTCACAGGTAGGCAACCTTCTTTTTAGTATTTTCGTGACGCCACTCTCGGTATTGCGGTCAGGGTGACCGCCACTGCAGATTAAGGGGTGCCTGGGGCTGATAGCGGGTGCAGTCAGTTGTAGTGGCCTCCCGAAAGTGAGGCAAGCCCCAGGGCCCTGTGTAAGTGTGTGGAACCACAAGGCGCAGAATGACTCAAAGACAGTCCAGGCAGTCTTTCAGGGTTTTCACTCACAGTAGATAGCAGGGTGAGTAACCCGGGCGTAGCTGGGATGAACCAGGCTGGAACCAGGTATCCTTCTGGCTGGCTGATGAGGGTGACTACCAACTTGCCTTCCTAGCCCTGTGTGTTTTTGTGGTGACCCCGACTTGAAGTCCCTACGGGGGTCACCCAGGGAAGTTGCTGCTGCCTTTTCTCCCCTCTTTTTGGCCCGTTTGCTTGTAGCCTGGACCAGGTCACTCCGGGTGCTTGCCTCCTGTGAACTATGGGCCCTCTCTTTGCTACGTGGCTGCGGACTCTGTGGTGTTGTGGCGTGGGTCTGAAGTGCTCCCACCGGCAGGTTTGGCAGGAGAAAATTGAATAAATCTCTGCACTGGGACCTGTTACCTTTGCGGCCTGGTACCTCCTTGGCAGTCCCCTTACTCTGCCACTCCTTTGCTCTCTCTAGCCTAGGGTGGATTTCAGGTGGCACTACCAGGTGACCGATCTCCCCCGTCGGTAGTCACTGTGCGGATGCTGTCAGTGTTGTGTCAGCCTCCTATGCACAGCAGGAGCCCCCACATAGCCTCCTATGCACAGCAGGAGCCCCCACATAGCCTCCTATGCACAGCAGGAGCCCCCACATAGCCTCCTATGCACAGCAGGAGCCCCCACACAGCCTCCTATGCACAGCAGCAGCCCCCACACAGCCTCCTATGCACAGCAGCAGCCCCCACACTGCCTCCTATGCACAGCAGGAGCCCCCACACTGCCTCCTATGCACAGCAGGAGCCCCCACACTGCCTTCTATGCACAGCAGGAGCCCCCACACAGCATCTTATGCACAGCAGGAGCCCCCACACAGCCTCCTATGCACAGCAGGAGCCCCCACACAGCATCCTATGCACAGCAGGAGCCCCCACACAGCATCCTATACACAGCCTCCTATACATGGCAGGAGCCCTCCACAGCCTCCTATGCACAGCAGGAGCCCCACACAGGCTCCTATGCACAGCAGGAGCCCCCATACTGCCTCCTATGCACAGCAGGAGCTCCCACACAGCATCTTATATGTCGCGGTCGGGGGACAGATCAAAACCGGGGGGGGGGGCTCGAGGCAGTTGGATCCGGGCAGTGGCTGTGGCTCGAGTGGCAGCTGGATCCGGGGCTCGCGCAGCCGTTTGTCGCCCACGAGTGAAAAGGGGTT
The DNA here is from genome assembly GCF_048569485.1 of Anomaloglossus baeobatrachus. Lineage (NCBI taxonomy): Eukaryota > Metazoa > Chordata > Amphibia > Anura > Aromobatidae > Anomaloglossus > Anomaloglossus baeobatrachus. The sequence goes on from NC_134354.1 coordinate 765,259,460, forward strand.
ATTTACAGGGGATAGAGTCTTTGTCAGTGACGACACCCGTGGGTTTCGGTGATGGATGGTGACACCGCCGCTGCCTGGATATGGGGCGCCTGGGGCTGATGGAGCGGAGCAGCAAGGTGGGATCTCCTCCACGGGTAGGGGAGGTGTAGTCCCGGGGCCCAGAGGATGGTGCGGGATTGCAGGGAGCAGTGTTTAAGAGGCAGGAAGTAGGAAACTTACAGTTGGTAGTCGTGGTGCTGGATGAGGCTGACTGATGTGGAAGTCAGTAAACACAGTCTGTATTGTCTGTATTGTAAACCAAATTGCCAATGGCCGGTCACCTTTGGCGGGAGTCTTCGGGTCCCACACCCAGATGTACAGCCAGGGGCCTTTTCTTCCACACTCTGTCTGTCTCTTTCATGTCTGGACTAGTCCGCTTGAACGGCCTCCGGACTGGATTCCCTCTCTCGGCACCAGCGGGCTACAACCCTGTCCCGGTCGGCCTCAGGTTCCCCGTGACCGGATCTCCGTGCCTGTGGCCCTCACTGCCACCTAGTCCGGTAGTCTAGGGCTACAACCCCAACCACTAACCTCTCCAGGGAGCTCCAACTCCCTCCTGTCAGCTCTTCACAGACTACAGCTCAACTGAAACTAAACTCTGCTTTGTCACTTCTCAAGCTGTCCTCCACCCCTCCCATTTTCCTGAGGTGGGGGTGAGTAGGGCCTGATTGGCGGGTGTATATCTGTGTGGGGACTGTGTTGGTGCCAAGGAGGAGAATGGTCTGCACTTTGGTGGATTTATGCAGGCTCTGTGACAACCTGGTTTTGCCAGGGCGTCACATTATACACAGCAGGAGCCCCGACAAAGCCACCTATGCACAGCAGGAGCCCCGACACAGCATCCTATGCACAGCAGGAGCCCACACACAGCCTTCTATACATAGCAGGAACCCCCACAAAGCCTTCTATACACAGCAGGAGCCCTCACACAGGCTCCTATACATAGCAGTGGCCGCCACATAGCCTCCTATATACAGCTGGGGCCCCCACATAGCCTCTTATGTACAACAGGAGCTCACACAGATCCCATGTAGACATAAAAAAGGCAGTGGCCTCCACAGTGCCTCCTATATACAGCAGGGGGCCCCCACATAGCCTCTTATATATAACAGGAGCCCCCACAGATCCCTTATAGACATTAAAAAAAATATTATACTCACCTAATCCTGATTCCCAGCACCGCAGCCTCCATGTCCTCTTCTTTGGTGGCCTCCAGAGGCAGCGCAATGCAATGATGTCACTGCACTGCGCTCCTGGGCATACTGTCTCCTAAGCTACAGGCCTGTAGCAATCTGAGGCTTAGGAAACGGGCAGTGATTGAGCAGGGAGCTCTTGCTCCATGGTTTGTCACAGGATTGAACTGTATCAGGGCCCCTGCTTGCAGGTCTCCTCTATGTCCAGTTGGAGAGCCCACCGGGGCATTCACCAGCGTCTCAGTGTGCCAGACCAACGCTGGATAGATGATAGATAGACAACTACATATCAGACAGATCAATAGATAGATAGATGATAGATGGATAGATAGATATATAATAGAGAGATAGACAGACAGATAGATATATATACATGGAGAGACAGACAGTCAGAATGGATGTATACACAGACAGCTAGATATTGCACAGTATACAGGACACACATGTTATACATAACACATACAGACAGCACATAATACATTACATATATGACACACACAGCATGTTATACTCACATACAGTTACTTCCTGGACTCCAGGATTTCAGTGGGGCTTTAGCAGCATCATCGGCAGGGCAGGCGCCCCTCCCTGGTAAAGACGGGAGAAGAGAGGAAACTGAGCCCAGAGGAGGGGAGGGCGTCCCCTGCTGTAGACTGTGCAGAGTGGGAGGAGACCAGACACAAGACACAGAGGAGGGGAGGATGCTGACTGCTGGAGGCTGTGCAAAGTGGGCGCAGACAGTACACAGAGCCGAGAGGAGGGGAGGGCGCTCTCTGCTGGAGCCTGTGCAGTTAAGGAGCAGCAAAGTGAAAGTGAATTGCTGCTCCCTGGGTGCCCCCTCTGCTGTCTGCCGGCTGGCGCCCTGTGCGACCGCACCACTCGCACGTAGGTAAAGCCGGCCATGCTACCATGCTTGGGTGCTCAGTACTTGTAACTAGTGATGAGCGGGCACTACCATGCTCAGGTGCTCAGTACTCGTAACTAGTGATGAACAAGCACTACCATGCTCAGGTGCTCAGTACTTGTAACTAGTGATGAGCGGGCACTACCATGCTCGGGTGCTGTGTACTCGTAACTAGTGATGAGCGGACACTACCATGCTCGGGTGCTCAGTACTCGTAACTAGTGAGGAGCGGGCACTACCATTCTCGGGTGCTCAGTACTCGTAACTAGTGATGAGCGAGCACTACCATGCTCAGGTGCTCAGTACTGGTAACTAGTAATGATTGAGCACTACCATGCTCGGGTGCTCGTAACTCGTGATGAGCGGGCACTACCATGCTCTGATGCTCGTAACTCTTAACTAGTGATGAGTGAGCAGTACCATGCTTGGGTGCTCGGAACTTGCAACTAGTGATGAGCGAGCACTGCCGTGCTTGGTGCTCGAAACTAATGATGAGTGAACACTACCATGCTCGAGTGCTCAAAACTCATAACTAGTGATGAGCGAGCACTACCATGCTTGGGTGCTCAGTACTCGTAACTAGTGACATTTAATCCCTCATTACCCTGATTGCCACCGCACCAGGACAATCGGGAAGAGGCGGGTAAAGTGCTGGGGTTGTCTCATCTAATGGATGCGACAATCCTGGGCGGCTGCAGGCTGATATTTTTAGGCTGGGGGAGGCCAATAAGTATGGTTCTCCCCAGCCTGAGAATACCAGCCCCCATCTGTCTGCCTTTATCTTGGCTGGGTATCAAAACTGGGGGGACCGCACGCCGTTTTTTTTTTTAATTATTTATTTAAATTATTAAAAAAAAAAAAAAAAAAGCATGCAGTTCTTCCTATTTTGATACACAGCCAAGATAAGCGCACGGCTTGGGGCTGCAGCCAGTAGCCGTGGGCTTTATTTGTGCTGGTATCATAATATAGGGGGACCCGATGCCAATTTTTTAATTTATTTATTTTTACTGTGCGCTATAAAACCGCAGACAGGGTGTGTGATTGGAAGCATCAGACGCTGTCACACAGTCTGGGGGCACGTCTGACTGCAACCAATCACAGAAGCCAGTAGGCTGGGGAAGATTGGCACCCCTGAGGCTTCAGTCACCAAAGAGGTACTGCACCTCATCCAGAGGTGTGGTATCCCATTCCGAGTACGGAGGAGGTCATCCACCGGTATGTGATGCCCCTGGACTAGTCAGGTCGTCATAGGGTACTGCACGCTCTTTCTCTCACAGTGCAGGACTCAACCACCCATGGTTCTGGGTTCCCAACTTGCAGTACTGCCTCCACCAGCATTTACAAATCCTAGTTAAACCTCGCACCACACCCTGTCAGGCACACCAGTGGGCTGCTAAGCTGGAATAGGGCTGCCCACCTAGGGGTCAGGCAGGGAGGTGGGAGGTGACAAAGGAGTTGGCTCCAGGGGAGCGAGGTGTATGGAAGCTGGGAGTTGAAGCACCCAGAGGAAAACGCAGATTGGGTTGCAGACGGTGGTCTGGACCCGGAGGAGTCGGAGACCCGGTCGCGGGATATTGGGACTGGGTGCTGGCTTAGTCAAAGAGGACGGTCGGCAGCTGCAGTCCAATAGCCGGTCTGGGGCCGAAAGCACGTCGGGGTACTGGACCCTAGGTCGGGGAGAAGCTTCAAGCAAACCGGCAATTAACCAGCGGAGGACAGGGCCTTTATGGACTGTTACCACGAAGCTCAGAGATCGGGGGCACTAGCGCAACGAGGGGGATAGGGCTTTCCAAGCAAAGCAGTCCACTGAAATCCCAAGCGTGAGCTCCTGAGAGCAAGCTCCTCTGCTACCAATAGTAGGGAGCGGGGCCCGGACAGCTCCAAGCTTACGGACCACCTGAACACTTTCAAAATTCTGTGCACGGAGGCAGGTTACAGACCACCAGGCAGTGCTGCAGGGGACAAGCACGAGCTCCCCAAGAGGGCAGCAGCGTTGAGAAACTTGGTTTACTACATTGTCAATGTCTGCTTTCCTTCTGAGGAAGTAGCTGATTAACCCCTGCTACCAGCGAGCCTGCGCTCCCCCTGCACTCCATCCCATCATCCGGGGTCCCGGGGTCTTTTCCTACCCGTGGAGGGTAACGTCATCTGGCTACCTCACTCCATCATCCCCGGATACTCCCAACAGCAGTGGTGGTACTCCCTATTACTGCACACCACGGGTGGCGTCACGAACTATCTAAACTCCCCTGTAAATAACCTCCCATCACGTTTCGGCGTGACCCCGAGCCACCGGGTCCGGAGACCCTCGAGCCACGAGTAATGACACCCGGATCCGAGCGGTTCAACCGCTGCCAGGACGGGACTCAGGTATGTACACAAAACATTTCAATTATCAGCTCTTCACCAGGTCTGGTTTAGGGCTTGGTTCCATTAATGCTATGTATACCCACCACTTAAAATGGTTCCTCCCTCCCCCTAATCCGATAGGGCCTGGGGATGGAGTCTAGTGAGTTGGGGACACTGTAGTGTCATGCAGTTAGAAGGAGCAGTGGAGGAGTGAAGACCTGTGGTCTGGAGCTGGTGCAGCTCGGCCCGGGCACAAGACGAAAGGGGTTCTAGAGACCACGGGAAGTTCGCCATACTCCCATGGCCTTGTTCCATATACAGCAACAGAGTGGAAGGACTTGGCCGCAGAACGGGGACTGGTCCCTAGATTAGAGGAGAAGAACTACGTGCCCCGCTAGTAAAACTAGTGGCTGAGGACCATTTAGTACCAAAAACAACTCCGCACACGGGTCCGCTGGAAGGTGACCACATAGGGCTAAGGGACAGAGTTTCAAGCCATCAGGCACTGTGTGTGTGACGCCCCTGGACTATCAGGTCGTCACAGTGTATTGCACAATCTGCCCTCCCTTGCAGTATCCACCTCCTTCTTGGTTTAGGGTCCCTAACCATATGGTGTTGCCTACATCAGCTAATCAAATCCTGCATACACCCTTCACCACACCCACCAGTGTACAGTTTGAGTGGAATAGAGTCGCCCACCTGGGGGTTGGAGAGGGGAGGTCAGGAGTGTCAAGACGATAGAGTTGGGTCTGAGAAGTGAAAGTGAGAGGAGGTCAGGAGCAGGGCACCTAGGAGACTATCTAGGTGGCAGACGGTGGTCTGGGCCTAGAGGAGCTGGACCCCCGGTCGCAGGGGATCATGGCAAGGGGCACGGATCTGTCAAGGAGGACAGCCGGCGGCCTTGCACCATCACCGGGCTGGGACCAAGGCACGACGGGGTACGTGGAGCCTAGGTCAGGGAGTAGCTTCAGGCAACCCGATAATTTACCTGAGGAGAATGGAGTCTTCAAGAGCCATTCCCACCCGCTCCAAAATCAGGGCATTAGCGCGACGAGGGGGATAGGACTTTCCATTCAAAACGGTCCAGAAAATCCCAAACGTGAGCCCTGAGAGCAAGCTCCCACACTTAGCCATAGTGGGGAGCGAGACCCGGCAAGTTTCATACTACCGGGACCACCGAAGAAGTAAACTGAGTGCCAGGAGGCAGGTCAGAGATCACCAGGCAGCACCATTGGGGACGGGACCCGAACTAAACTCCCCTCAGCAGCAGCAGTGTCCAGAGACTTGTTTGACCAGTTGTCGGTGTCAGCTTAATGGACTGAGTGAGTACCACAGTGACCCTCTCGCATCCAACGGCACTCCCTCTCACCATCATCGAGTTCCGGGGCATCCCCCCTACTCGTGGAGGGTCACAACACCTGGCTGCCCCATTCCATCATCCCCAGGTACTCCCAACTGCAGCGGTGGTACTCCTAATTTCCACATACCACGGGTGGCGTCACAAACTCTGTATAAAATCCCTGTAAATAACCCCCTTCATTTGAGTGGCCGCACGACCCTCGGGTCCGGAGACCTTGGAGCCATTGAGAACCTGTGCCCGAGCAGCTCGGCCTCTGGCATGGGGGCGGCACATGTGCGTAAGCGCGGGAGAGGCGGTAGAGAAGTTAGCGCAGGAAGACAACCAGGGAAGGGACACATAAGAACGGTGCACCAGACTTGACCTCTGAATTATCCGGGATCGGCTGTTCCCATCAGAGGGGAACCCAGCAATTCAAAGGCGGTCACTGACGTCGTGTTACCTTGGAACCTGCTACAGTGAGTAAAAACCTTGAGACTGCATACCTGTTTCGCTCCGTTATTTGCCTGCGCCTCCGGCCCTGTACCCTCACCATCGCCTACTACTACCCCCATCCGCCCTGGGGCCCAGCTCTGCCTGTGGAGAGCTGCACCATCTAAGCTGCGTCATCATCTTCCCCCGGGAAGCCCCATCCTGCAGCGGCGGCATCTAATTTGCCGCAGAACACAGTTGGCGTCACGAATAACTGTCACCATCCCCTTCATATTTAAACGACACCGCCGGGGTCACGGAACCGGGCTTCACCACCGCAATGTCCCAGAAACAGAACTGCGGCCCGGTAACGAATCACCCCAGGCCCCGGTGTGGGCGTGTCAGAAGCAGTGAATATGCATGAGCCTAATGAGCGGCCCGGGAAAAAGAGTGAGAGGCCATGGGATCAGTTACAGTGGCAACAGAGACTTGGTAAGTATGAAGCACTTGCTTTATTTATTTTTTCTTTATTTTTCCTTTATTTATTTTTTTTATTTCACGAGTGCCCGATCCTGATCAATACCCGGAATTCCCTGAGAATTCCCGCATGGGCCCGGCACTTGGGTGCCTTTGAACCGGCAGGGGCTGGACTCTACAGTCTGGTCCACCCACCACTATTTTTCACAAAGAACGCATCAAATCAGAATTGCCAAAACCGCACTATCATTACAAGTTTTTGACATTTCCAGGCTCTCTGGGACAAGGTGCAGCTTTTGGTGCAGTTTTGATGTCTGAAGGGTGCAGTTTTTTTGTGACAACAAGACAACAAAACTGCAGCACGCGTAAGTAGTCTTAGGCTATGTGCGCACAGTGCGTTTTTCGCAGCGTTTTTGCGCGTTTTTCGGGTGCGTTTTTGGCCTCAAAACTGCATGACTTTGCTTCCCCAGCAAAGTCTGAGTTTTCATTTTTGCTGTCCGCACACAACTTTTTTTTTAAGCTGCGTTTTTGAGCTTGAAAAAAAAAATGGACATGTCAATTCTTTCCTGCGTTTTTTTGCGTTTTTCCCCCATGCAATGCATTGGAAAAACGCAGCAAAACGCAGAGATCAAAAACGCAGCAAAACGCAGCCAAAAACGCACCAAATTGCGGTAAAAACGCATGCGTTTGACGCGTTTTTTCGACGCGGGTGCGTTTTTGTGCGTTTTTAGCGGCAAAAAACGCAAAAAAAACGCAGCGTCAAAAAAACGCAGTGTGTGAACTTAGCCTTAGCCACACGGGGATCTACTGCGATCCTCGCATGACACTCGTCTCACGCTGGCAGCACAGCAGGAGCCGAGAGTCATGCGAGTGTCCCTGCAACTGAGGTCCGATCGTGCGAGCGGACCTCAGCTGCGGGGGCCGGGCCAGCGCTGAGGACGGGAGGGAGGAATTTCTCTCCCTCTCTCCTCCGTAGCCGGCTATTGCCATTCTCGCCCTGCACTCACGGTACACTGGTGTACTGCGAGTGCAGTGCGATTTTTCTCTCACCCCATAGACTTGAATGGGTGCGAGAGAAACAAGACTAGCATTGCATCCGCAGCATGCTGCGATTGTTTTCTCGGTCCGATTAGGCCTGAGAAAATAATCGCTCATGTGCGCTGACACATAATAATGTAATATTGGTCCGAGTGGAATGCGATAAAACATCGCATTCCACTCACTGCGATTTTCATGCCGTATGGCTTAGACCTAACAGTTCCAGGAGTGTGGATGGGATCAAGAAATCTCCTGCCCTGGCGCTTCTTTTATACTTTCCATGGTGCGTGTTTTAAATCCGCAATATGTCACTTTCTCTTGCTGAGTTTTCTGTGCAGATTTTTCTCATAGTCTTGCATCAGATGTGGAAAATCAGGAGGTAAAAAATGCACTAAAAATACATATTATTTATACAGTCATGTTCGGATTATAACACCAAAAAGAGACAAAAACTGCAGAGGAAAAAAACGCAATAGAAATGCATGTTAAAAAAAATGCATTAAGGCCATGTGCACCCTAGAAATTGTCTTTTTCTCAGGGAAAATCCGGACTCCGCACCTGCGGTAAAAAAAACACACCAAAACCGCAACGGAATCCGCATGCGGTTTTGCCGCGGTTTGCAGTGGATTTGCTGCGGATTTGCCGCGTTTTTTCTGCAGGTTGGTCCCTGCGGATTTTTACCAATATCTATGGCAGGTACCTGCAGAAAAGAAGTGACATGCTCATTAATTCCGCAGCGGAAATTCTGCGAGTAAATCCGCGGGTATAAAAAAAACGCAGTGTGCGCACAGCATTTTTTTTATATATCTATAGGTTTTGCTGGGGAATGACTGCAGAAATGTTAGACACATTTTCTGCAGCAAATCCACGGTAACATCCGCGGTAAATCCGCAGCGTGCGCACAGGGCCTAAAAACTGCAATGAAAAATAGGTACAGGAAATCTGCAACATCAAAAACTCACCAAAATCTCATCGTAAGAACGTAACCTAAAGTGCCAAAAACTGCTGATAAAATACTTCCATGAAGTGCACACATAATGATGCCATCCACTGAACACATGATAAAACCAAGTGCCAAAAACTGTGCTCATATATTACTGCCATATAGTGCACACATAATAGGTATACAATAACTTCCTAAGAAAGTAAAAACTGGCTACCATTGTGTTTTGGTATTAAGGTATGAAAATAGCAGTGTTCAAATAATACTGCCAGATAGTGTGCACATCACAGTGCCGTACAATGAACGTATGATAAAGCCATAATAACATCCCAACAACATACGCCAACCATTATTGGGGGTTTGTTAGCCCAAACTGACTGTAAGTGAAGCCCATGGAGTTGTAGGAGACATAAAAATGTCAATCGCTGCCCCCATTCTGTAGCAATTGACATGTTAAAGGGGTTGTCCACCTTTCTTTAACTTACATGCGTGTATGCTGGTCTATGAATAGTTTTTGCAATTGGTTTTCATTAAACATTTTGCACCGTTTGCCTCAGTGGGTCTCACTGTCTATTTCTGGGTGCAGAATGAGTTAACTGAGAACCAATCAGTGAGCTCACTGTGATAATCTGACCAGGAGTTTGTAGCTCTTTTATCTGTCTTTTCCTGAGCTCCTCTCAGCTGATTTATGACAAAAGACCACATCAAAGTTGAATGAGCCTGTAAAAGCAAAACATTTCATTGAACACAATTGCAAAAATGCATGCATTTTAAGTAAAAAGGTGGACAAGCGCTTACATGTGGACATTAGGCTGCTTGTCTCGGTGCACCGTTCCGCTCATTGGTTTCGCGCGCCCTTGCCTCCTTCTCTGGTGAGGGACGGGAGAGTCTGCAGACAGTGCTTGAAGAAGAAAGAAACGATTCCCTATTTTATACAGATGACACCACCATACAGGGCTAAACAATAGTGCTGATATAATACCGCCATCAAGTATTCACGTAATACTGCCATAATGAATTGCTATGTGGTGCTCAAATAGTAAATTGCTGCCATGGTTGCAGCCAATACCTGACACTCCATTGGCCATCATAGATTCTGCACGTGGAATACCACCTTTTAATCTTCAGATGTGATCCTCCTACTGTAACGTGAAGCTGCAGGGTGTGTACAGCTGCCTGGTATTCACCCGGTGTCTCACCAGGGTGATGTAACGCCAGGCGTGCGGTGCAACACACAGTGGGAAAACCAGGGAAGATGTAGAGAAAGGCCGTGGCGATAGGTAAAAGGGGACACCACTGATCCATGAACTCCCTAACATCTCTAGATGGGTCCTTCCTTCATGCGCCGTCCCGTGCCTAGGCCCTCGCTAACCCTAAACTTACACTGACTAGTGAGTAGGTCACCGAGACCCTATTCCCACTACTATAATAAAACAACACAAGGGAAGTAAGACAAAATGGGGTGGGGAAAGGCACAACAAATAACACTCAGCTGGAAACTTCACAGCTGCAAAGGAAACAACACCACAGCTACTCCAGAGACAGGCTCCTATCTATCACTAGCATGGAGTGAAGCGAGGAGTGGGTAAATATAGCAGAAGGGCTTGATGACAAGATGCCGAAGCTGTGAAAAAGGCTATGAGTAATCTCAGCCAGAAAAGTGGAGTCTTTAACCCTTTCAGCATCAAAAAGAAAGTAAATTCGCAGCAACACAATATGTTTCTATACATCACTCTTAAGTGAAAAAACACCGCTACCCTGATTGAAGAATGTCCACATCATGACAGCGCACACATATGAAATCATTCCTCTACTCTTGGGGGGTTTCCATTCATTTCACCGGGGAATTTACAGCCTGGGACAAAACAGCTAAAATAATCTACAATACTAAAAAACTAAATAATCAATTTCTTGCAAATAACAAAAAAAAAATCAAAATGTATCCACCGAGCCCAATGTTCTCCTTTCTTTCCTCAGATTCCGCGGCCGCCGTCCCCCAGGAGGATGAGTGCTGCGGAGGTAGGAGATTTGCACGGGGCCATTTACCTTCATTACTACCCACCATTAAAAACTCATTTCCAGGCTCCGGTATATAATGTGTATGAGGTGCTCAGCGAATCCAGGTAACAAGCTTATTATGTGCCGAAACCTTCCAAACGATGAGTATTTAAAGCCGCAGCGCACTGTCACTACACATGGGTTCTACTTATCCAAAATGTTTTCACATCCCTATGCTTTACCCTGCAGCTCTGCTTTCTTAGCATACACAATAGCCCCAGCCCTTGTCAATTGTTGTCTGAGCCAAGGGGCTTAGATATTATCTCTGGTAACTTCCTAATAAATCAGAATTCTGCATGGATCATGACTGGCTGTCTTTGATTTGTGTAGTGATATATATCGCATGCGATAAAGGTCTTTAATTACTAATTTGGATTGTGTTAAAGGGATAGATGTGTATCATATGAATGGCATCAACCTAAAATTAAGGCTATATCAATAGGTGGTGGATTTCAAGCTATCTATTGAGACTCGCGATGCTTTTTTTTCTTCCCCCATGCTTTACCCTGCAGCTCTGCTTTCTTAGCATACAGCTATGATCAATGACTTCAGCCATGTCAAATGTTGACAGCTTGAAATCCACTACCTCGCTACGGGCTGCTTCTCACTTGCGAGTTTCTCGCAGTAGAGCAATGTGAGAAAATCTCGCATTGGAATCGGACACACGTTAGTGAATGATTCAGCTCTCATCTGCGATTTTTTTCTCAGTCCAAATCGGACCGAGAAAAAAAATCACAGCATGCTGCTTTTTTGCGAGTTTCTACTGCGAGTTTCTCCAATGCAAGTCTATGGGAGCGTGTAAATAATCGGATGTCATGGGACGGCCCTCACACCATCCTAGTGACATGCGATTTTCTAAATACATTTCTCGCAGGTTTCCTAAAACACTGGAAACGAGCGATGTCTCCCAATGTCTGTCAATCACAATTCTCTGTCAGTCGGTCTCTCCCTCTCGGTCTCTATTCTCTCTCTGTCGGTCCGTCACTATCTCTGTCCCTCTCTCACAGTCTGTCGGTCATTTTCCCCTCCTCTCTCATACTCACCGTTCCCCGATCTCCGGCGCGGCGCTGCACGGCGTTCACACTGCTGCGGCGGCTTTTACTATTTTGAAAAAGCCGGCCGCCCATTAATCAATCTCGTATTCCCTGCTTTCCCCGCCCACAGGCGCCTATGATTGGTTGCAGTGAGACACGTCCCCATGCTGAGTGACAGGTGTCTCACTGCACCCAATCACAGCAGCCGGTGGGCGTATCTATACTGTGCAGTGAAATAAATAATTAAATAATTAAAAAAAACGGCGTGCGGTTCCCCCCAATTTTAATACCAGCCAGATAAAGCCATACGGCTGGTATTCTCAGGATGGGGAGCTCCACGTTATGGGGAGCCCCCCAGCCTAACAATATCAGTCAGCAGCCGCTCAGAATTGCCGCATACATTAGATGCGACAGTTCTGGGACTGTACCCGGCTCTTCCCGATTTACCCTGGTGTGTTGGCAAATCGGGGTAATAAGGAGTTAATGGCAGCCCATAGCTGCCACTAAATCCTAGATTAATCATGTCAGGCGTCTCCCCGAGATACCTTCCATGATTAATCTGTAAATTACAGTAAATAAACACACACACGAAAAAATCATTTATTAGAAATAAAAAACACTAACAAATTCCCTGGTTCACCAATTTAGTAAGCCCCAAAGAGCCCTCCATGTACGGCGTCATCCAGGATGGTCCAGCGTCGCTTCCAGCTCTGCTGCATGAAGGTGACAGGAGCTGCAGAACACACAGCCGCTCCTGTCAGCTCCATGCAGCAACTGAGGTGAGTAGCGCGATCAGCTGAGCTGTCACTGAGGTTACCCGCTGTCACTGGATACAGCGGTGGCCACGGGTAACCTCAGTGACAGCTCAGCTGATCGCGCGGCTGTCTTCAGTTGCTGTGTGGAGGTGACCGGAGCGGCGGTGTCTTCTGCAGCTCCGGTCACCTCCATGCAGCAGCGCTGGAAGCGACGCTGGAGCATCCTGGTTTACGCCGGACATTGAGGGCTTTTTGGGGCTTATTAAATTGGTGAACCAGGGAATTTGTTAGTGTTTTTTATTTCTAATAAATGATTTTTCAGGTGTGTGTGTGTTTATTTACTGTAATTTACAGATTAATCATGGAAGGTGTCTCATAGACGCCTGACATGATTAATCTAGGATTTAGTGGCAGCTATGGGCTGCCATTAACTCCTTATTACCCCGATTTGCCAACGCACCAGGGCAAATTGGGAAGAGCCGGGTACAGTCCCAGAACTGTCGCATATAATGTATGCTGCAATTCTGGGCGGCTGCTGACTGATATTGTTAGGCTGGGGGGCTCCCCATAACGTGGAGCTCCCCATCCTGAGAATACCAGCCTTCAGCCGTATGGCTTTATCTGGCTGGTATTAAAATTGGGGGAACCGCACGCCTTTTTTTTTAATTATTTAATTATTTAGTTCACAGCACAGTATAGACCCGCCCACCGGCTGCTGTGATTGGGGACGTGTCTCACTGCAACCAATCATAGGCGCCGGTGGGCGGGGAAAGCAGGGAATACGAGATTGTTTAATGAGCGGCCGGCTTTTTCAAAATAGTAAAAGCCGCCGGAGCAGTGTGAATGCCGTGCAGAGCCGTGCCGGGGATCGGTGAGTATGAGAGAGGGGAGGAAACTTCAGTCACTCGGGGGATTAGCGGTCACCGGTGAGTCCTTCACTGGTGACTGCTAATCAGGACGCGACACAGACAGAGCCGCAGCATGACAATGAAGTCGTGTGAAGTTCACCCGAGTTCATTTTGATCATGCTGCTCTGTCTGTGTCTGCTGTCATCTGCCGTTCAGCTCTGCTGCATGGCTGTCTGTGTCTGCTGTCACCGGCCGTTCAGCTCTGCTACATGGCTGTCTGTGTCTGCTGTCACCGGCCATTCAGCTCTGCTGCATGGCTGTCTGTGTCTGCTGTCAGCGGCCATGTAGCAGCGCTGAATGGCAGATGACATAGTAAAAAATACGCATTACACGTGCATTACACACGCTAGTAAAATCATTAATTTATTCAGAAAAAGCATCGCACTTACGTTGCACTCGCACCTAACGTGAACTAAAATCAGCCGAGTTTATTTCAGCCCAGTCGGACCGATTTTACTCGCATAGATGTGTTTCCAGCCTTACACTGCAGCTCTGCTTTATCATTCTTAGCACCATTGTCTATTGGAATCTGAGAAAGCTTGACATCGCCCCATCTAGTCAGAGGCTCAGGATGCTTTTTGTCCTCCCCATGCTTTACACTGCACCGCTGCTTTATTAGTGCCCTGATCCATCGTAGCACCATTGTCTATTGGAATCTCAGAAAACTTGACATCGCCCCATCTAGTCAGAGGCTCAGGATGCTTTTGATCCTCCCTCATGCTTTACACTGAAGATGTGAAGCCCCGCTAGTATGTGTCGGTGCAGTACCTTCAGGGACTCCACGTGGATGGAACAGTCTGGTCACAGGTAGGGAACCTTCTTTTAGGATTGTCGTGACGCCACTCTCAGTATTGCGGTCAGCGGGGACCGCCACTGCAGATTAAGGGATGCCTGGGGCTGATGGTGGGTGCAGTCAGTATATTAGCCCCCTGAGAGTGAGGCAAGCCCCAGGCCCCGGTGTATGTGTGTGGGACCACAGGTCGCAGAATGACTCAAACACAGTCCAAGAAGTCTTTCAACGTGTTTACTCACTGTTTGGAGGTCACGGTGAGATGCCCGGGCGACACTGTGATAACCAGGTTGAACCAGGAATTCCAGGAGGCCGTTCTGAGGGTAGCTGTCCACTCGCCTTCCTTGCACTCTTTCTGTTTTAGGAGGATCCTTTGCTTGAAGCGTGGTAGGACCCCTCCAGGGAAGCTGTTACCACCCTGCTCCCCTCTCTCTGGCTCGTCTGCCGGCAGCGTGGCCTTGGTGGGATGGCTTCTGGCCCTGTCCCCTTATGGGCCTGGTGATTGCTGCTTGGCTCAAGCTCTGTGTAGTCGTGGTGAGGGCATGAAGTACCCCCCCCCCACCTGTAGGTTAAGCAGCTCTGGATGATCTGCTGCCTGTACTGGGGACCTAGTTCCCCTTGTGTGCTCGGATACCGGGATCTCCGTACTCAGCCACCCTTCTCTCTGGATGATTTTCAGGCCGACCCACGGTACTCCTTTCTCCCCCGCTTTCAGCTACTGCACTCCTCAGGACCTGTCTGACACGAGAGCTCCTCTGCTCCCTTCCACACACTTCAACTTCTTCCTCTCGACTCCCTTCACTTCCTCTCTGCCCTGCTTCCTAGCAACCAGCCTCTGAACACACCCCTAGCTGGGAATTGAAAGTTAACCCCTTCTGGCTACCCAAGGGTCCCCTCTGGTAATGTGGGAGGCCTGGTCACTATATGTTTGTGTATGCACCTCATCCTGGCCTTTGGAGATTACCTGGAAGCATTGCTCCCGCATGGGTGCAATACTCTGTGGTGCCTGACCAGGTCAGGGGCGCCACATTCCCCCTTAGTTATCATCAGCACATCCTCGGGCTGCAAAGACAAGAGAAAGAAAAAAAAAGGTAATTACAAACTTTTCCCACACAGGGGCAATTATTTACATTTAAACATACCAGGTACCATTCCACTACCAACCACCCACATGTCCGAACCCCACCCAAAAAACCTCCAGGAGGTAGGTCGCCGGTCCTTTTGGTGACCAGGGCTGGGCCATCACATTCCCCAGACCTTTCCTCCAATCTTCCTCTCCTGAGGGGAGTGGTGTAAGGTAGGCCCCATAAACAGGCGTACCCGCTTCCGAGTGTTGGAGGGCAGGCCCCATAAACAGGCGTGCACCCTTGTTGGTGCAGAGCCATGCCCCTCAACAGGCAGACTCTGTGGTTGATACCAAGAAGGCAACTTTTTACAATGCAAAAGTTTGTGGTTAAAGCCAGTTCATAACCAGTGGTCTAACATTTTAAGGAGGTCTCACAATAGTCCTTGTGGGCACATTTCACTTAAACGTTACTTAACTGTAAACAGGTTAAACATTACCTTTCATACCGTCACTTTGAACTAAACTGTACTTTCTCTATAGCGTAATGGGAGCTGACCAAAGTTGCTGCGGGTTGACCTACGCAGTACTATACTGTCATCTGTCTGAGGTTGTGTCCTCCCACCCGATGTATGTGTCTCAATGTGAATAATAGGTGTGCTAGGTATTGATACCAGTGCATGGTCTTCTGCTTCAGCTACATTTGGCTCTTCCAGGTTCTGAACAGGTTCTTCTGGGTCTCTTACTTCTCCAGATTGAGGGAATGTAATAACCGGAATAACTACTGCTCCATTGTATTGAGGCCAACTTGCTGGAAAATCTCCAAGTACAGTATGGATCATCTTTTCTTTTGGTTCTTGAACTGGCAAAGGGTTGGGAATTTCTTCAGGGATTCTTAGTTGTTCAGGACATTTCTTTAAGCGATCTCTAGAAACGACAGCTGTTGTTTTTCCTCCATCTTTGCTGATAAGGCATGTCTTTTCATTGCTAAGCGTCGATGGTAACACAGTATAGGGTTCTTCTTCCCAGTGATTGTCAAGTTTATGACGTCTTCTCTTTCTTTTGAGAACTATATCTCCTGGCATCAAAGGAACAGCAGGTGCTTTTCGATTGTAGGCCTTTTCTTGTTTCTCACGTTGCTGAGTCAGGCTTCGCTCCACACACTCTTGTACTTTCTTGTATTGGGCTTGGCGGTTGGAATCCCAATCAGCACCTTGTTGATGGTCTTCAGGGGTCTCAACTCCCATTTCCAGATCTACTGGCAATCTCCCTGGTCTGGCCCTCATCAGGTATGCCGGTGTGCAGTTCGTGGAACTCACAGGGATGTTGTTATACATGTCCACTAGATCGGGCAGTTTTTCTGGCCACTGACTTCGTTCTTCTAGTGGGAGCGTCTTCAGAAGGTCGAGAATGATGTGGTTCATCTTCTCACACATGCCATTGGTCTGAGGATGGTAAGGCGTAGTACGGATCTTCTGGCAGCCGTATAGGTTACAAAACTCCTTAAACACTTCAGCTTCAAAGGCTGGTCCTTGGTCAGTGAGCACTTGATCTGGATAGCCATGTGGTCGACAGAAGTGTGTCTGGAAAGCTTTGGCTGCAGTTTGACCTGTCAAGTCCTTGACTGGTACTACCACCAGGAATCTGGAGTAGTGGTCAACCATAGTGAGAGCGTAGTTGTAGCCTTGTCTGCTGGGTGCCAACTTTACATGGTCCAGGGCCACGATCTCCAAAGGCCGTTTAGTTTGGATTGGCTGGAGTGGTGCTCTCTGGCTGTGCTGGTCTTTTCTTCTAAGATTGCAGGGCCCGCAGTTTCGACACCACTTCTCTAGGGCAGATCTCATGCCCACCCAGTAGAATCTTACTTTAAGTAGGGCCTCCAGTTTCTTCCAACCAAAATGGCCTGCACCATTGTGATAGGCTTCTAGCACCATCCTCGTGTCCTTCTGTGGTACAATCACTTGCCACACCTTCTCATGCGTCCTCGGGTCAATGATGCTCCTGTAAAGTTTGTCTTGATAGATGAATAATCGACCCCTCTCCTTCCATAGGTACTGTGCCTCAGGTGGGGCTCCTTTGTCAAGGCTGGCGCCAGGCTGGCTGATCAGTTTCTTTACCAAGCCTACCGCTGGATCATTTTCCTGGGTCTCCTTCCAGTTGTAGTGAGGTAGTGGGTTCAGGGTCACCTCTTGGCGGTTGGCACGCGACTGCCGACACTGTTTTGCTCCATGGCGATGGAACGCTGGCAGCTCAATCTCTTCAAGATCATCTTCATCTTCACCCTCGTCTGCTAGGTGAGGCATCCTGGACAGAGCATCTGCGTTGCCGTTCTTGCGGCCAGCTCGATACTTGACAGTAAAGTCATAATTCGCCAGTCGGGCTACCCAACGCTGCTCCATGGCACCCAATTTAGCAGTATCCAAGTGGGTCAGGGGGTTGTTGTCCGTGAAGACAGTGAATTTGGTGGCTGCCAGGTAGTGCTTGAACCGCTCTGTGATAGCCCATACCATGGCCAGGAACTCTAGCTTGAATGAGCTATAATTCTCTGGGTTTCTTTCAGTAGGCCTGAGCTTCCTGCTGGCGTAAGCAATCACACGCTCTTTGCCTCCCTGCACCTGTGAAAGCACTGCTCCCAGTCCCACATTACTGGCATCGGTGTACAGTACGAATGGCAGACCGTAGTCAGGGTAGGCTAGGATCTCTTCACCCGTCAAGGCCCCTTTCATTTGTCTGAAGGAGTGTTCTTCTGCTTCTCCCCAGTGAAATGGCGGGCCGGAGATCTTTCCTCTCTTCTTTGGGTGGCCTACCAGGAGCTCTTGCAAAGGCGCTGCCATTTTCGTGTAGCCCTTGATGAACCTTCTGTAGTAGCCTACCAAGCCAAGGAACTGACGTACCTCCCGGACGGTAGTAGGTGTGGGCCATTCCTGGATGACTGTGACCTTCTCTGGGTCCGGTGCTACTCCTTCTGCACTGACCACGTGACCTAGGTACTGGACCTTTGGCTTCAGTAAATGGCACTTGGATGGTTTCAGCTTCATTCCATATCGGGATAGTGCTTCAAAGACTTCAGCCAGGTGTTTCAGGTGGTCCTCGTAGGTCTTGGAGTACACGATGACATCATCCAGGTAGAGCAGGACGGTTTCAAAGTTGAGGTGCCCTAGGCAGCATTCCATAAGCCTCTGGAAGGTCCCGGGGGCATTGCAGAGTCCAAATGGCATGCTGTTGAACTCACAGAGGCCCATTGGGGTGGTGAAGGCCGTCTTCTCCCGATCTTCTTCTGCTACAGATACTTGCCAGTAGCCACTAGTAAGATCTAGGGTAGAAAAGTAGTTAGAGGCTTTCAAGGCAGCGAGGGATTCCTCTATCCTTGGCAAAGGGTAGGCATCCTTGTGTGTTATCTGATTTATCCGTCTGTAATCCACACACATCCTCATCGTGCCATCCTTCTTTCTTACCAGGACCAGGGGAGCCGCCCAGGGGCTACAACTGTCCCTTATGACGCCTGCCTCCTTCATGTCCTTCAGCATGTCCTTTGTGCGCTGGTAATGGGCTGGTGGAATAGGCCTATGTCTTTCCTTAATGGGAGGATGACTGCCTGTGGGTATGTGATGTTGCACCCCTTTGATCCTACCAAAGTCTAGTGGGTTCTTACTAAAGACCTGCTCGTATTCCTGCACGACCCTGTAAACCCCATGTTTCTGGTAGTCGGGTGTAGAGTCAGTCCCCACGTGTAGTTTCTGGCACCAATCCTCTAACTGCTTTTGGGAGGTCTCGCCCTCTTTTGAGTCAGCTTGTGTCAGGGGACCTACAGGTGTTATGGCGTCATCTGAGCATGTAAACAGTTTGGCTATGGTAGCGTACCTTGGTAGTCTGGCTTCCTCCTCCCCACAGTTCAACACTCGTACAGGCACTCGTCCCTTGTGTACGTCAACTACCCCCCTGGCTGTCAGAATCGTGGGCCAGTGGTCTGAATGAGTGGGCTCTAGTACAGCCTGGTAATCTTGTCCTCTGAGACCTACCGCTGCTCTACACCACATCATCATTTCACTCCGTGGGGGTATCACAATGGGGTTTGCATCCATCACCCGTACACTACCAATCTCACCGCCAGTCTGTTTTACCTGTTGCTTCCTCAGAATGATTCGGATCTCCTTTTGCAAGGCTCTTTGCGACCTGCCCTCAGCACCTTCAACAATCTGGTGAAGCAACAACAACACTTCCCCTAGGCAATTTTCTATGACATTAGTGCCTAAAATCATTTGCGGGTTCCTTTCTCTAATATCAGTGTCCACAACAATCAGTCCTTGTCCCTTCATTTCCTGCCTTCCCACCTTTATGGTTACCTCTTTGACCCCGATCTGGTCTATAGGTTGTCCGTTGGCAGCATAGATGGTGAGGGAGGGGTCCGGTGGTCGGAGATCGTCGTCCGACCAAAACCTACGATACAGGACATACGGGATCGTGGTTACCTGAGAGCCGGTGTCCAATAACGCCGGGGTAGGGATCCCGTCCAGGACGATGGACAGGACAGGACGTCCACCCACGTACTGATCACAGCAGCGACTTGGGCCTGATCTTCTTAATCCTGAGGACTGGCCCCCGGCTCCAGGTTTGGCTCGTTTAAAGGACAGGCCCTTGCATAGTGTCCTGCCTCCTGGCAACGACGACAGATGGGTTGTCCAGATGAGTCATAGCGATCACTGCTCCTGCCTCGGGTTGGGGGACCTCTTCTCCTCCGCATCCAAGGGACGTCCTCTGGGTTGTCAGCTAGCAGGATCCGATGAGGGACTTTGGTCTCTGAGGGCAACTGCATTGCTTTCAGGATTTGTGCGACGTCCTTAGTGAGCTGTTGCACCTGGGAGGATAGTGTATTTATGGTCTCTGCTGGCGTGTTGAGTCCTTTTGCAGTTATCAGGGCCTGCGAGGAGGATTCCGCTCCTGCAGCCGTGGAACTGGCAGGCCATGCTGATGCGACGGGGTCTGTGTCCACAGGAGGTTGGAGTGCTTTCACTGCCCTGTCTTTCAGAATGGCAAAGTCCACGTCAGGGTGTTCCAGGGACCACAGCTTCATCTGCTTCCCATCCTCAGGAGAACGCAGGCCCCGCAAGAATTGTTCCTTCATCATCCGGTTTCCTTCCTGATCACTGACAGGGTCCACCAGCTTGAGAGCCCGTAGTGCAGCCTGCAGCCTGAGGGCATAGTCTCTTATACTATCTTGGGGCTTCTGACGGCAGTTATAGAAGTCCGTCCTCAGCTCTCCCTCTGTGCGGTGTTCAAAAGCAGCTGCTAGTTTGGCAAAGATGGTCTCAACAGAGCCCCGGTCATCATTGGTCCAGGACTCAGCCTCCAATTCTGCTGCTTCAGTCAATTGTCCCAGCACCACAGCGGCCCTCTGCTTACCAGTCATCGCGTGCATGTCTAGCAGGGTGCTGATCTTCTTCTTAAACCCGGTCAGCGTGTCTATTTTACCGGCGTATTGGGGCAGCCATTGCGCTCCTGGGACATACAGCAAGGAAACTGGCATTATGGGGGAGATTTCAGCCGGCGCGGCTGCGACCGCGGCACCGGCACCAGGCGCTGCTGCGTCCAGCGCGACGGGGGCTGGCATCGCTTGGGCTGCGTCGCCCTGACCAGGGGCATTACCTCCTGCAGCGTCCATTTTTCTTCAAAAATCTGCGCGCTCCCTCTCCACTTCCGGGGTCAGTACGCTCTCCGAGTTGTGGGGATTCTGGGGCGGCCACACCTCTTCGTGGGCGGTGCTCTTCTCCCTCGCGCGGGCTGCAGCGCGCGCTTTTGAAGATGGCAATATGGCGGCGGTTCAATTTTTGCGGTCGGACCTCTGAGGCGCACGGTCACCTGTCTGAACAGGTCTAGTCCAAATCCTGTTCGTGACGCCAGAAGATGTGAAGCCCCGCTAGTATGTGTCGGTGCAGTACCTTCAGGGACTCCACGTGGATGGAACAGTCTGGTCACAGGTAGGGAACCTTCTTTTAGGATTGTCGTGACGCCACTCTCAGTATTGCGGTCAGCGGGGACCGCCACTGCAGATTAAGGGATGCCTGGGGCTGATGGTGGGTGCAGTCAGTATATTAGCCCCCTGAGAGTGAGGCAAGCCCCAGGCCCCGGTGTATGTGTGTGGGACCACAGGTCGCAGAATGACTCAAACACAGTCCAAGAAGTCTTTCAACGTGTTTACTCACTGTTTGGAGGTCACGGTGAGATGCCCGGGCGACACTGTGATAACCAGGTTGAACCAGGAATTCCAGGAGGCCGTTCTGAGGGTAGCTGTCCACTCGCCTTCCTTGCACTCTTTCTGTTTTAGGAGGATCCTTTGCTTGAAGCGTGGTAGGACCCCTCCAGGGAAGCTGTTACCACCCTGCTCCCCTCTCTCTGGCTCGTCTGCCGGCAGCGTGGCCTTGGTGGGATGGCTTCTGGCCCTGTCCCCTTATGGGCCTGGTGATTGCTGCTTGGCTCAAGCTCTGTGTAGTCGTGGTGAGGGCATGAAGTACCCCCCCCACCTGTAGGTTAAGCAGCTCTGGATGATCTGCTGCCTGTACTGGGGACCTAGTTCCCCTTGTGTGCTCGGATACCGGGATCTCCGTACTCAGCCACCCTTCTCTCTGGATGATTTTCAGGCCGACCCACGGTACTCCTTTCTCCCCCGCTTTCAGCTACTGCACTCCTCAGGACCTGTCTGACACGAGAGCTCCTCTGCTCCCTTCCACACACTCGACTCCCTTCACTTCCTCTCTGCCCTGCTTCCTAGCAACCAGCCTCTGAACACACCCCTAGCTGGGAATTGAAAGTTAACCCCTTCTGGCTACCCAAGGGTCCCCTCTGGTAATGTGGGAGGCCTGGTCACTATATGTTTGTGTGTGCACCTCATCCTGGCCTTTGGAGATTACCTGGAAGCATTGCTCCCGCATGGGTGCAATACTCTGTGGTGCCTGACCAGGTCAGGGGCGCCACACACCTCTGCTCTATTAATGCACAACTATGATCAGTGACTCCAGATTGTCTGTTAGAGTCAGAAATACCTTGAAATACCCCCGCTGTCTAATCTGAGACTCAAGATGCTGTTCTGTCTGCCTCATGCTTTACACTGCAGCTCTGCTCTACTATTGCACACTATGTTACTAGATTCCAAAAAGCCTTGAAATACACCCACAGTCTAATAATCTGAGACTCAGGATGCTGTCTTGTCTGCGGCATGCTTTACCCTGCAGCTCTGCTTTATTTCTATAGGTTGACTCCAGCTGAGCAGCTTTGTCTACTTGAATCTGAGATACCCAGAATTCCACAGTCTAATCAAAGGCTCAGGAGGCTGCTTGTCCTCATGCTTTATACTCCAGCTCTGCTTCCTTTGTTCATAGCTGTGACCAATGACTGCATCTTAATAGCAATGTCTAATAATAATTTCTTTCTTTCTCCTAAATGCTTTATACTCCAGCTCTGCTTCTTTTGATCATAGCTGTGACCAATGACTGCATCTTAATAGCAATGTCTAATAATAATTCCTTTCTCCTAAATGCTTTACACTGCAGCTCTACTTCTTTTTTCATAGCTGTGACCAATGACTGCATCTTAATAGCATTGTCTAATAATAATTTCTTTCTCCTAAATGCTTTACACTGCAGCTCTGCTTCTTTTTTTCATAGCTGTGACCAATGACTGCATCTTAATAGCATTGTCTAATAATAATTTCTTTCTCCTAAATGCTTTACACTGCAGCTCTGCTTCTTTTTTTCAAAGCTGTGACCAATGACTGCATCTTAATAGCATTGTCTAATAATAATTTCTTTCTCCTAAATGCTTTATACTGCAGCTCTGCTTCTTTTTTTCATAGTTGCGATCAATGACCGCATCTTAATAGCATTGTCTAATAATAATTTCTTTCTCCTAAATGCTTTACACTGCAGCTCTGCTTCTTTTTATCATAGTTGTGATCAATGACCACATCTTAATGGCATTGTCTAATAATAATTTATTTCTCCTAAATGCTTTACACTGCAGCTCTGCTTCTTTTTTTCATAGTTGTGACCAATGACTGCATCTTAATAGCATTGTCTAATCATAATTTCGTTCTCCTAAATGCTTTACACTGCAGCTCTGCTTCTTTTGATCATACCTGTGACCAATGACTGCATCTTAATAGCATTGTCTAATAATAATTTCTTTCTCCTAAATGCTTTACACTGCAGCTCTGCTTCTTTTTTTCATAGCTGTGACCAATGACTGCATCTTAATAGCATTGTCTAATAATAATTTCTTTCTCCTAAATGCTTTACACTGCAGCTCTGCTTCTTTTTTTCATAGTTGTGATCAATGACTGCATCTTAATAGCATTGTCTAATCATAATTTCTTTCTCCTAAATGCTTTACACTGCAGCTCTGCTTCTTTTTTTCATAGCTGTGACCAATGACTGCATCTTAATAGCATTGTCTAATAGTAATTTCTTTCTCCTAAATGCTTTACACTGCAGCTCTGCTTCTTTTTTTCATAGTTGTGATCAATGACTGCATCTTAATAGCATTGTCTAATAGTAATTTCTTTCTCCTAAATGCTTTACACTGCAGCTCTGCTTCTTTTTTTCATAGTTGTGATCAATGACTGCATCTTAATAGCATTGTCTAATAATAATTTCTTTCTCCTAAATGCTTTACACTGCAGCTCTGCTTCTTTTTTTCATAGTTGTGATCAATGACCACATCTTAATGGCATTGTCTAATAATAATTTATTTCTCCTAAATGCTTTATACTGCAGCTCTGCTTCTTTTGTTCATAGCTGTGATCAATGACCGCATTTTAATAGCATTGTCTAATAATAATTTCTTTCTCCTACTTGCTTTATGCTGCAGCTCTGCTTCCTTTAACTAATTGCTGTGTATAAGCAAAAGTCAAGGGGAATATAGATCAGTTATACTGATCTGTTCCCCTTTACCCTTTACTTGGTGTGTAAATTTGGGTCTAGCCTGGCATGAGGGCACCCTAAAATTTACATTTTTTCCATACCCACCCAAATATTTGCTGTATACACTTGGTCCCCATCTATTCCATCCTGTTACACAGAATACACAGGTAATTGTGCACACATGTGAGGACACCACTAGGTGGCAGCATCCCCTTGCTCTGTGCTTTTCCCCCCTATTCTGGCAGTTTACAGTCCAGTTCACAGTCTCCGGCGCTGTCACCGCATCTAAAAATACAGAGCAGAGCGTGTTATGAACGCGATATTTGCCGCCGTTTATAGCTTTATCACTTGTGGTTTTTCTTGCTGCACTTATTCCACATCATTGTCATTCATGATAAAAAACAATACAAAACCGTGCGGGAGAAGAAGAAAGCAACGCCGAGAATATCCTGCAAATATGACTGCAATATACTAACATCAAATCTTCTATGTACAAAGCCCCCAATTATATAAAAGGCTCATAGATAATAAATTATTACCAAGACACTTTTCTACACTGTGTGCAGAATTATTAGGCTAATGAGTATATTGATCACATGATGCTTGTTATACATGTCGTCCTACTCCAAGCTGTATAGGCTGAGAGCCAACTACCAATGTAGTAAATCCGGTGATGTGCCTCTCTGTAATGAGGAGGGGTGCGGTGTAATGACAGCAACACCCTATATAAGGGGGGCTTAATTATTAGGCAACTTCCTTTCCTTTGGCAAAATGGGTCAGAAGAGAGATTTGACAGGCTCTGAAGAGTCCAAAATTGTGAGATGTCTTGCAGAGGGATGCAGCAGTGTTGAAATTGCCAAACTTTTGAAGCGTGATCACCGAACAATCAAGCGTTTCATGGCAAATAGCCAACAGGGTCGCAAGAAGTGTGTTGGGCAAAAAAGGCGCAAAATAACTGCCCATGAATTGAGTAAAATCAAGCGTGAAGCTGCCAAGATGCCATTTGTCACCAGTTTGGGCATATTTCAGAGCTGCAACGTTACTGGAGTATCAAAAAGCACAAGGTGTGCCGTACTCAGAGACATGGCCAAGGTAACGAAGGCTGAAAAACCACCAACACTGAACAAGAAACATAAGATAAAACGTCAAGACTGGGCCAAGAAATATCTTAAGACTAATTTTTCTCAGGTTTTATGGACTGATGAAATGAGAGTGACTCTTGATGGGCAGATGGATGGGCCAGAGGCTGGATCAGTAATGGGCAGAGAGCTCCACTCCGACTCAGACGCCAGCAAGGTGGAGGTGGGCACTGGTATGGGCTGGAATCATCAAAGATCAACTTGTGGGACCTTTTTCTGGTTGAGGATGGAGTGAAGCTCAACTCCCAGACCTACTGCCAGTTTCTGGAAGACAACTTCTTCAAGCAGTGGTACAGGAAGAAGCCGGTATCGTTCAAGAAAAACATGATTTTCATGCAGGACAATGCTCCATCACATGCATCCAACTACTCCACAGCGTGGCTGGCCAGTAAAGGTCTAAAAGATGAAAAAATAATGACATGGTCCCCTTGTTCACCTGATCTGAACCCCATAGAGAACCTGTGGTCCCTCATAAAATGTGAGATCTACAGGGAGGGAAAACAGTCCACCTCTCAGAGCAGTGTCTGGAGGCTGTGGTGGCTGCTGCACGCAATGTGGATCGTAAACAGATCAAGCAATGACAGAATCTATGGATGGTCGGCTGCTGAGTGTCATCAGAAAGAAAGGGGGCTATATTGGTCACTCATTTTTTGGGTTTTGTTTTTGCATGTCAGAAATGTTTATTTCTAAATTTTGTGCAGTTATATTGGTTTACCTGGTGAAAATAAACAAGTGAGATGGGAATAGATTTGGTGTTTATTAAGTTGCCTAATAATTCTGCACAGTAATAGTTACCTGCACAGACAGATGCAGTTCCGGCCGCTCATCTCCGCCCCTCCTCTGCTATTGGGCGGCCGCTTAGTGATGCTGCTGTGACGTCGCTATGACGCACTTCCCCCTTGAAGGAGGGATTGTTCGGCGGTCACAGCGACGTTGCTGACAAGGTATGTGTGTGTGACGGTGCCGTAGTGATAATGTTTGCTACGGCAGCGATCACCAAATGTCGCACGAGCGACGGGGGCGGGTGCTATCGCGCACGACATCGCTAGCTTTCGTAAAGCCTTCTTTAAGACAGAGCTGGACATAATTGGATGCCCCCCATTAATTTGGAAATACACTGACTATACATAATGGAGGCCACTCATTGTATATAATGGAAACTGGGGTGTGATTACGGGTTAAATACAATTCCATCCCCAATAATACAATCTGATCAGAGGGGCTGATATGGGGCAGAACTGCCATGTGACTGGACCCTGATATTACACATCAGCCCATTTTTAGGGGTTTGGTGTCCTCCTGCCATGGAGCAGAAAATAGACGAGGGCACACGTCTGTACAGACCCGCGCTGGCTGCGGCCGACCCTGCCCCGGTGACAGCGTGATTGCCTTTGATGAAAAGCTTGAACTCAGGTTAATGGATATGTGACATGTTATAAAGAGGCTCCTGCTCTTTCTCAGCGGGCACCGGGAAGGTTGGCAGAGCCGCTCTCCGGGCCAGAGATTCACAGCGCACTAATATAAGTCAATGGGAGATCTGAAAGGAGACACATCACATTCACAAGACATTCACCCCTGAAGTAATCATCCTCCGTGAGCTGCAGTGCTCTGCATATGCTGACAACTGTCTATCATAACGGCAATGCTATAATGCTGTATACTGGGAACACCCCACAAATCCAGCCGTATACTGGGAATACCCCACAAGACCTGCCGTATACTGGGAACACCGCACAAGACCTGTCGTATACTGAAAACACCCCACAAGACCGTGCATATACTGGGAACACCCCACAGGACCTGCCGTATACTGGGAACACCCCACAAGACCTGTCGTATACTGGGAATACCCCACAAGACCTGCCGTATACTGAAAACACCCCACAAGACCGTGCATATACTGGGAACACCCCACAGGACCTGCTGTATACTGGGAACACCCCACAGGACCTGCTGTATACTGGGAACACCCCACAGGACCTGTCGTATACTGAAAACACCCCACAAGACTGTGCACATACCGTGCATATACTGGGAACACCCCACAGGACCTGCCGTATACTGAAAACACCCCACAACACCTGCCGTATACTGGGACGCCAAAAATGACTCGCCCACCCCAGGGCCTTAGGTGACCCGGTGTCGGGCCGGACAAGTCCGGGGTAGTCAGCGGTGGCGGGGCCCGATTCCGTGACCCTGGTGGAGTCAATTAATGTGGCGATATTGGGGCTTGCAGTTAAGATCTTTACTCACTGTTTTGGTCTTGGTGCTGCAGCAAACCGGTTGCCCACAGTATGCTGGGATCCACTGTCAGGTGCCTCCGCCGATCCCGGGTAGTTCAGAGGTCGATATCGGTGCACCCCTCCTGTGTCTCTTTCCTGACTGACTTCCTAGCCTTGACCGTTTTAGCTGAGCTGGTCTTGGCCTCCACCACAGGGCCTGAACAAAGGGGGCTAACAAAGGGGGCTAACCGCAGTTGCCCCCTTCACAGGGGATCTGTGGCAGGTTGTGGCCCTGGGCGCTTGCAACCACCCCAGGCCTTTCGGTGTTACTTTTGAGGAATTGTCTTTCTTCCCTTAGTCTAGGGACCGTCCCTGAACGCAGCCAGATTCCTCCACCCGATCTTTCAGTGGAACAGGCCACGAGCCAATATGCCCTTCCGTGGCCCTGGGATCCTTTCTTTACTCTCAGTGTCACCTGGGCCTAACTTGACCCCAGGAGCTTCACCAGGAACTTCCTCTGTCACTTTCTCCTCCGACTTTACTCCTTCACTCTCCTGAGGTAACTACCTCCCTCTCCTCCTCCCTCTCACACTCTAGACTCACTGAACTTGAACTTCCTGGTTCCCTTGTCTATTCACACTTGCTGACTCCTCCCACACACCCACTGACTAGGCCCCACCCACACTATTGGGACCATAAATGGGACTTATGGCCCCATGAATACATCTATGGGGGTTGCTGCCACTATCCCTGACCCAGTGTATGCCTACCAATTGGTGTGTGCAAGTTTAGTCTGTTTAGTTTAGACCGGCCTATGACCTGATTCTTACCCAGGATGAGACATCACACCTCTGGCTGAGGTGCAATATCTCTGTGGCGACGGAAGCCTCAGGGGCGCCACACTCCCCCACAGCAAATCCCAGCACGTCCGCGGGCTGAAGCAAAAATACAGTGGTGTTAACTGCTAAATATTCGTAATGCTAAAATAACAATAACTTTTCATCCCTTTATGGGAGGCACTTTCACTTGAACGTTGCATAACAGGTGAACAAAATTTAGAGTCTCTAGTGTATTTTGCAGTCCAATGCACAACCTTTTCTCAAGGTGTAATCCCACCATAATTCTGGTAGAGGGCACAACGGGTGCAACTATTTGC
Organism: Anomaloglossus baeobatrachus; assembly: GCF_048569485.1. NCBI lineage: Eukaryota > Metazoa > Chordata > Amphibia > Anura > Aromobatidae > Anomaloglossus > Anomaloglossus baeobatrachus. The sequence continues at coordinate 765,288,208 of NC_134354.1, forward strand.
ATTAATAAAGTCCTGGCCACACATAGTCCAGTGGCCCATTTATCCATTAACCTACAATATACCAGCCACCTAACGTCCAGTGGCCTGGTTATTTATCAACATATTATTTACATGCTACACACTGGCCACTTCAAGTCCAGTGTCCTGGTTAAACATAAACATTGGGGGGGGGGGGGTAGTAACTTCTTCAAAAAGAATGAAGGGCAGGAATTCAGGAAGGATGGCATCTTTAAAAAGAATAAGGGGAGGGGCGGTGCAGAGGGGACATCTTCGCAAAGAATGAGGGTCAAAAGGGGCTATTTACAGTTCAGTTAATTCTTCTTTTTACATGTAGGGCTGCTGCTCCGGTCCTGTTTCCGGTAGCAGGTAGGCAGCGGTCAGCACGGTTTGTGTTTGCTGGTCATGGGTGCTGACTGGGGTGGGGCTGCGGCAAGCTGGCTCCACCAGGGCTGCTTCCTCGTGGAGTATATATACGTGCAGGGCGTACCACCCTCGGTTTCTCATCAGCCGGGTGTACTCCACTAAGTCGCCGGGCTGGACATCACGCCCTGGGTGGCCCCTTTCTAAATATTCCTCTATGTCTCGGCGGGACACAAATATATCTTTCCCCAGGCCGGGTTCCCGAATGAAACCCCAGCCCCGTTCCAGATTAAAGTCAAGTACTTGGCCCCTCCTGATCGGGCCATGGCTTGCTTTGCGGGACCTCCTGATCCTCTCTTTTGAGGCCAGATTGGCAGCCTCCTTGATCCTCCTTTTCTCCTCCCGGCGTTCTCTTTCGTACCGGTACTGCTCGAGCTGCCGCTCGCAGGCTATTCTTGTGGCGAGCGGGGTCGAGACAGGCAGCAGAGGAGTAACCAGTCCCCAATCGCGGACCGGTGCAGCGTCCCAGCCCACTCCGGGCGAGGACGCACCTGGTACGCCGGTGGGAGGGCTGGGCAAGGGACCCACTAGGTGGTCAGGGTCCGCACGGTCAGGAGCACAATCTTCGCCTCTGGGACTGGCGGTTGCGGGCCAAGCTTCGGCGGGGTCAGCGGTGTCACCCTGCAAGCCTGCAGGTGGACTGGGCAGCGGCATTTCGCTGGGCCCTGGGCTCGGCCGGGTGTGGGTAACGTATCCCTTACCTGGTTTGGACGTGGCTGCCTGGACTTGCTGGCTCTCCACTTCAGACGCCGCCTGGCTCTCGCTGTTGCGTCCCGAGTCCTCCTCGTCCATCCGCCGCTCGATCTCTGCATGGAGTTTTTGCAACCGTCGGGTTAGCAGCTCCACTTCTCCCCGCAGGAGGTTCAGCTCCGGGTCAGTGCTCTTCTTTCCCGGGGTGCCTGGTCGCCAGTACTCTGCCATCCTTCCTTCCCGGTTTTCGCTGGCGTCCAGTCCACTCGAGTACTCGACTACACTGCTCGGCTGCACCCTTCTCCACTCCAGAGGCGGGGCCGGGGGCTGTACCAGCGCTTAGCGCCAAGCTGGCACCCAGCCCACCACGGGCGGCATCCCTCCGCCTACGATCCAGTACATTCTGGCAGCTTCTTTTTCCTCCAAGCATCAGCATTCACTGCCAGACTGTCTATTTCTTAACGCGCCATTTTTCAACACTCCCCTGAACAGGGAGAGGGCAGGGCTTATCTTTGCGCTCTTTCTTCAGGCACACCCCCTTTCTTCCCGCGCTCAGCAGTTTTAAATGGCGGCGTCAGTTTCCACACAGTAAAACACAGTCTCTTAAGCACAGTTCTGTAAGGCACACATCACCCGTGTTAACGGGTCTTGTTCATATCCTGTTCGTGACGCCAAAAATGACTCGCCCACCCCAGGGCCTTAGGTGACCCGGTGTCGGGCCGGACTAGTCCGGGGTAGTCAGCGGTGGTTGGGCCCGATTCCGTGACCCTGGTGGAGTCAATTAATGTGACGATATTGGGGGTGATGATTATAATAAAGTTTATGAAAGATTTTTGACGCCACCTGTGGTAAATTGCAGCTCTTTATGGCCGCAGCTGCTGAAAGGGACCTCCGGGGCTGATGTTATAGCAGCTGAGATGTTGCTTGTTCTCCACAGGTAGAGCGGGTACCCTGGGGCAACCTTTAGTGCTTTGTAGGTTCTATGGTGTTGTAGATGCAGTGCAGGATAAAATAGACGACACAGGGCTTGCAGTTAAGATTTTTACTCACTCTTTTGGTCTTGGTGCTGCAGCAAACCGGTTGCCCACAGTATGCTGGGATCCACTGTCAGGTGCCTCCGCCGATCCGGGTACTTCAGAGGTCAATACCGGTTCATCCCTCCTGTGTCTCTTCCCTGACTGACTTCCTAGCCTTGACCGTTGTAGCTGAGCTGGTCTTGGCCTCCACCACAGGGCCTGAACAAAGGGAGCTAACCGCAGTTGTATCTTGCCCCCTTCACAGGGGATCTGTGGCAGGTTGTGGCCCTGGGCGCTTGCAACCACCCCAGGCCTTTCGGTATTACTTTTGAGGAATTGTCTTTCTTCCCTTAGTCTAGGGACCGTCCCTAAACGCAGCCAGATTCCTCCACCCGATCTTTCAGTGGAACAGGCCACGAGCCAATATGCCCTTCCGTGGCCCTGGGATCCTTTCTTTACTCTCAGTGTCACCTGGGCCTAACTTGACCCCAGGATCTCCACCAGGAACTTCCGTCTGTCACTTTCTCCTCCGACTTTACTCCTTCACTCTCCTGAGGTAACTACCTCCCTCTCCTCCTCCCTCTCACACTCTAGACTCACTGAACTTGAACTTCCTGGTTCCCTTGTCTATTCACACTTGCTGACTCCTCCCACACACCCACTGACTAGGCCCCACCCACACTATTGGGACCAGAAATGGGACTTATGGCCCCATGAATACATCTATGGGGGTTGCTGCCACTATCCCTGACCCAGTGTATGCCTACCAATTGGTGTGTGTAAGTTTAGTCTGTGGACCGGCTTATGACCTCATTCTTACCCAGATGGGACATCACACCTCTGGCTGAGGTGCAATATCTCTGTGGCGACGGAAACCTCAGGGGCGACACACCCACAAGACCTGTCGTATACTGAAAACACCCCTCAAGACCGTGCATATGTGGCGCCCTGGACAAGCCAGGGGCCACAGAGAACAACACCCACACACCCCACACTCGCGGTCAGGCACACCGAAGTCAGACACAAAACCCTTGTTGCCTTCCTCCAGGGGCTGATGTCCACACCAGGGGGTGGGCCAGGCGGTTGGCCCCGCCCACCGAGGAGTTCACAGTCCTGGAGGCGGGAAAAGGGAAGAGATCAGTTTAGGAAGCGAAAGTGAGAGGAGTGAAGTGGCAGCTGAGCAGACTGAAGTTGGTCCGGGTGTGTGGCCCGGACGGAGCAGCAAGGTTGGCAGACGGTGGTGACCGTCTGCAGGAGTGGCCTATCAGAGCTTACCGTAATGACCGTGGACGGGCGGTGGCCCGGCGGTACCATACCGGTACGCAAAGAGAAGCCAGCACCATCTGGCAGGGGCTTACGGACCCCGGCAAGGCTAGGAGTCACCGTGAATTTGCCGAATTCGTTAGTGAAGGGAACCTCCTGGGTTTCCCAGCAGCCAAGTCCTGACAGAAGGCAACAGTCCAACTAAGAGAGGGAGACACCACCACCACCAAGGCAACCGTTTCCCAGGGCCAGAGCCTGCGGGCAAAAGGGGCTCCTCCAGCCCATATCCAAGCTGGGGAGCGGGTTACCGGTGGGAACTCATTGGAACCATCTACTGTACATAGGTGCAGGGAAAGGCAGTCAGCATCAACCTGCCGGGAGAAATGACTCCGCAGTCGTCTGTGGGACCCGTCCATCCAACCGTGTGTTTTACCGAGAACTGTGTCCTCATCATTGGCTGAGTGATACCACCGTGCCGTGTGGCACAGCGCTGCCCCCGCGACCCTGCACCTCACCAGGCCATGTAACCCGCCTGTCATCCATCCCTACCCCATCACCGGGCCCCGGGACAACCAACCCCCTACCCACGGAGGGGAGAACTAACAACAAGGCTGCTCCCTGTCACTGCTCCCAAGATCCCCGTCTAGAGCAGCGGTGGTGTCACCAACTTCACCACAACCGTGGGTGGCGTCACGGACAATAATCAAATCCCCACAATCAAATTCCCCCTTTTCACTCATGGGCGAGGAGCGCCGCTCGAGTCCCCGGGATCCGGCCCACCGCTCGAGCCACCACCGAGCAGCGGCAGCAGTAGCAGCCGGACCCGAGCAGTGGGAGAGCGCAGCGTCCCCTCCTCCGCCCACGACACATATACTGGGAACACCCCAAAGGACCTGCTGTATACTGAAAACACCCCACAAGACCTGCCGTATACTGAAAACACCCCACAACACCTGCCGTATACTGGGAACATCCCTGAATACCTGCTGTACTGGGAACATCCCACAGACCTGTTGTATACCAGGAACATCCAGAAGATCTGCGCTATACCAGGAATAGCCCACAAAGACCAGCCATATACTGGAAACACCCCATAAGACCTGCCATATACTGGGAACACCCCACAGACATGCCGTATACTGGGAACACTTACCATGATCTGCCATGTAATGAGAACACCCCACAAGACCTCCCGTATACTGGGAACACCCACCTACCAATGTAGATGTGTGACGCCCTGGACTAGCCAGGTAGTCACAGACATAACATCACACACACCCTCCCCTGGATAGTCTACATCAGTCAAACAAAATCCTTGTTGCCTCCTCCAAGGTCTGATGTCCACACCAGGTGGGGCGGAGCCAGGCGGTTGGCCCCACCCACCGAGGAGTTCACAGGCCTGGAGGCGGGAAAAAGCGGTGGATTCGAGTTGGAGTTGAAAGTGAGAGGACAGAAACTGCTAGTGCCTGGGTAAGAGCCCAGGCACTGTCAGCAAGGTCGGCAGACGGTGGTGGCCGTCTGCAGGAGGTGGTGCAAGTCAGCGGAACCTTAGGACCGGGGACGGGCGGTGGCCCGCCGGTACCGAGCCGGGGAGCAGATCTGTACCAAGCACAAAGGCAGGGCCATCAGACCCCGACCAGGCTAGGAGCCGCCGACAATGGTCAAATCCGAGAGTGACCGGAACACCAGGGGTTCCCTAACACCCAAGACCCAACAGAAGGCAACCGTCCACACAGTGAGGATAAAAAGCCACCACCATAGGCTAGAAATCCAAGGGCCAGCGCCTGCGGGCAAAACGGGCTCCTTCGGTACATACACACCGGGGAGCGGACTACCGTTGGTCAACCATCGGAGTCAACACATTCTACAAAGGTGCAGAGAAAGACAGCCACCATCAGCCTGTCCGGGGAGAGCAAAGACACTGCAGCCGGCTGCGGGACCCGTCCATAAAGCCGTTTGGCTTACCAGAGACTCTGTGAATCTGTGCCTGAGTCAGTACAACAGTGCCATCCGGCACTGCGCCGCGCTGCCTCCGCAACCCTGCACCCCAGCTACCCTGCCTCCCCGTATCACAACCGGGCCCCGGGATCACCAACCCCTACCCACGGAGGGGGAACCAACATCCTAGCTGCTCCCTGCCATCGCTCCCGGCATCCCCGTCACCAGCAGCGGTGGTGCCCATGTCGCGGGCGGGGAGGAGGGTGTCAGCACACCGCGCTCACCCCTTCTGCTCGGGTCCGGCAGTTGCTCCTGGTGGCTCGAGCTGCGGGCCGGATCCCGGGGTGTCTCGAGCGACACTCCTCGCCCGTGAGTGAAAGGGGGGTGTTTGTTGGGGTTATAGTTCGTGACGCCACCCACGGTTGTGGTGGTTGCACCACCGTTGCTCAGTGTGGGGGTCCCGGGGATGGTGATGGGAGCAGCCAGGTGTTGTGTTGCCCCTCGTGGGTAGGGGTTGGTGATCCCGGGGCCCGGTGAAGAGATGTAAAGTGTAGGGCCTGGAGGGCGCAGGGACGCGGGGGCAGCGCTGTGCCTTGCGGCACTGTGGTACTCACTCAGCCTGAGACACGGACACAGTTTGTACGGTAAACCAACGGCTGGTAGGACGGTCCCACAGACGGCTGCACCTGCACTCCCGGTAGGTGACGGTGACGTCTCTCTTCCTTGCACCTGTGTTGTCTGATGGTATCGGTGGATTCCCTCCGGTTACCCGCTCCCCGACTGCAATCTGGGCCGGAGGAGCTCTACACTTTGCCCGCAGGCGCTGGCCCTGGGGAAACTGGTGCCTTGGCGGTGGCGGTGTCTCCCCGGTAATGGTCGGGCTGTTGCCGTCAATCGGGACTTGTTTGTTGGGGGAATCTACGTCCCCTTCACTGACGGATTCGGCAAATTGGGCGACTCCTAGCCTTGCCGGGGTCCGAGAGGCCCCTGCCCTGGTGCTGACTGTCCTTCGGAACACTGCTCCAGACCGCCGGGCACACAGCCAACGGGGTCCTTCCAGGAACTTCCAAACGGTCCCCCTCTGGACAGTCACCACCGTCGCTGACCTTGCTGTTCTAGCCCTACACACAGCTGGGCTCTCAGGCTTTCTTTCCTTCTGTCCTTTACTCCTTTACACTTCTCCACTTTCACTACTTCCACTTCGCTGTTTACTTTCTCACTTCAACTCCTCACACTTGCCCTGACTGGGCCTTCTCTCCTTCTTTACTCAAGCCCTGCCTGGGCTAATCTGCCTGGTAACTTCCTGCCTCCAGAGTTGTGAGCTCCTTGGTGGGCGGAGCCAACCGCCTGGCCCACCCCCTGGTGTGCATCACAGACTCTTGGAGGAAGGCAACAAGGATTTCTGGTTAGCAGGTGTGCCTACCTGGAGTGTGGGGTGTGGTGGTGTTGTGACCCGTGTCCCCTGGCTTGCCCAGGGCGACACATTCCCCCTTAGCAAAATGCAGACCGTCCGCGGGCTGCCGTCCTACACCGGTTTTATTTTTCTGTAAAAAGGGGATAACAGGGTTAAACATAACATATGACATTTTTAATCAATCTTCCCAAGACGGGAGGCACATTTCTTTTAACGTTACAACGGTGTACGGTCACGGTTTCCGCTCTCTCCCACCCAAGCAACCTGGCCCTGATGCTGCCCCTAAAACCCAGGCAGCACCCCTTGACCCACAGTCCAGCACAAGTTACCCGAGCGGGATCTGTCCTTCCCTCCAGAGGGTAGCCACCGGTTCCTTTGGTGGCTGGGCCCTGGCCTGCTCTGCTCAGGGCCCTCCCTCCAACCTGCCTCTCCGGAGGCGGCATTGCGGAAACGGTAACGGTACCCAACATATTTACAAGCCACTTACGTTTGTGGTTGCCCTGCAGAGTTCACGGGCTTGTCCATGGATAGTTCCCATGCATTTTTAAACTTTTAACGGTCCCCACGGGGACAACGGTGCCGGCTCCTGCCGGTTGCTAATCACAGCTGACAATCAGGTGAAAACTCGGTTCAATCAGTGTTTTTCATTTTTCAAAACTTTCAACAAACTTTCAAACAAACAAAGTGCTGGTCCCAACGGGGACGGTGCTGCGGGCCTCCATTGCCCTACTCCGGTCCTGCTGCTGCTTCCTCCGAGGGAGGGGGTGCAGAGCTCACCTTGCTCTCCGGACTGCCCCTCAGCTTTACATCCAGGGCAAACCACCCCCTCTCTCCGCAGTGCCGAGTGTACCGCACCATGTCTCCCGGGATAAGATTGCGGCCAGGATGCTCTTCGGGCAGGTGAGCATGCACATCCCGCCGGGCTACAAACACCTCGGCCTCCAGGCCCGGTTCGTATATGAACCCGTAGCCCCGGCGGATATCAAACCGCCTCACCTGCCCCTCGTAGAACGGGCCCCGGACACGGAAGGTCGCTTGCCGCAGGTTCTCCTTTTCCCGGATGGCTCGGGCTACCAGCTCGGCTTTCCTCCGCTCCCTCTCCGCGATCTCCAGGCCCAGCTTGGTCGGCTCCCTGTCCCAGTATGGCTCCGCCGCACGGGTTGAGCCCCGCGGGACATCCAGTACGTTACCCACTGTCAGGAAGGTGGGCGGCGTATCCCGCGGTGTCATGGCCTTGGGCGCTGCCTTGCAGCAACAACCCGGCGCCACCTCAGCCGAGGTGTGGGGGATGGGCACAGGGGCTTTCCGCAGTTGGGCCTTCGGCTCGGAGCGGGTCATCGGCTCCGGCTCGGGGAACTGCTCGGGGACTGTCTCTGGCACAATCTTCAGGGCCTTCCATGGCAATGCCTCCGGTTTGCTTCGGGCTCCGGCTACAGGTCGGTCCGCTGGGGCGGACGGGCTGGGTATCGCTACCGGTTGCGGTGGTAGCGGGCCTAGTGGTGGGGTCACGGCCTCCGGGACGGGTGGCGAAGGAGGCAACGGGGAGAGAGGGCTTGGACCGGGTCCCTCAGCCGCAGCGACCGGGTCCCTCCGGGACATAGGGGCGTGGGTCACTCACCCTCCCTTCCTCCGCTTCCTCCTCGCGTCTCCGCACGGCTGCCAAAACGTCCGCCATGTCGGTCTCCCACTCCTCCAAGAGGAGCTGCATTTTGACCTGCAGCCTTAGATGGAGCTGCGCGGTCCGGATCTCCACCCACGCTGCGGTTCCCGGTGCGGGGGCCACGGTGTTTCGGGACGGCATCCACATGGTGTCTTTGCTGTTTGCTTCCAGGAACGGTTTTCTGGCAAGGTCCTGGCGTCCTTGCTTTTATAGCGGTGACTACATGCCGCCAGCCGCCATCGCGTCCCCCTTAGCTCTTTCCGGCCCCTCCTCTCTCGGGGCGGGGTTTTGGCCTTCGCGCCTCTACTGCTCGAGAAGACGCTCGAGCGGGAACTTTTCGCGCTAAAGATGGCGGCTTCTGAAATTTTCCTGCCGGATACCTCCGGCGGTAACAAGGCGCACCTCTACCAGACGGCAGAGCGGTAAGATCCTGTTCGTGACGCCAAGTTGTCGCGGGCGGGGAGGAGGGTGTCAGCACACCGCGCTCACCCCTTCTGCTCGGGTCCGGCAGTTGCTCCTGGTGGCTCGAGCTGCGGGCCGGATCCCGGGGTGTCTCGAGCGACACTCCTCGCCCGTGAGTGAAAGGGGGGTGTTTGTTGGGGTTATAGTTCGTGACGCCACCCACGGTTGTGGTGGTTGCACCACCGTTGCTCAGTGTGGGGGTCCCGGGGATGGTGATGGGAGCAGCCAGGTGTTGTGTTGCCCCTCCGTGGGTAGGGGTTGGTGATCCCGGGGCCCGGTGAAGAGATGTAAAGTGTAGGGCCTGGAGGGCGCAGGGACGCGGGGGCAGCGCTGTGCCTTGCGGCACTGTGGTACTCACTCAGCCTGAGACACGGACACAGTTTGTACGGTAAACCAACGGCTGGTAGGACGGTCCCACAGACGGCTGCACCTGCACTCCCGGTAGGTGACGGTGACGTCTCTCTTCCTTGCACCTGTGTTGTCTGATGGTATCGGTGGATTCCCTCCGGTTACCCGCTCCCCGACTGCAATCTGGGCCGGAGGAGCTCTACACTTTGCCCGCAGGCGCTGGCCCTGGGGAAACTGGTGCCTTGGCGGTGGCGGTGTCTCCCCGGTAATGGTCGGGCTGTTGCCGTCAATCGGGACTTGTTTGTTGGGGGAATCTACGTCCCCTTCACTGACGGATTCGGCAAATTGGGCGACTCCTAGCCTTGCCGGGGTCCGAGAGGCCCCTGCCCTGGTGCTGACTGTCCTTCGGAACACTGCTCCAGACCGCCGGGCACACAGCCAACGGGGTCCTTCCAGGAACTTCCAAACGGTCCCCCTCCGGACAGTCACCGCCGTCGCTGACCTTGCTGTTCTAGCCCTACACACAGCTGGGCTCTCAGGCTTTCTTTCCTTCTGTCCTTTACTCCTTTACACTTCTCCACTTTCACTACTTCCACTTCGCTGTTTACTTTCTCACTTCAACTCCTCACACTTGCCCTGACTGGGCCTTCTCTCCTTCTTTACTCAAGCCCTGCCTGGGCTAATCTGCCTGGTAACTTCCTGCCTCCAGAGTTGTGAGCTCCTTGGTGGGCGGAGCCAACCGCCTGGCCCACCCCCTGGTGTGCATCACAGACTCTTGGAGGAAGGCAACAAGGATTTCTGGTTAGCAGGTGTGCCTACCTGGAGTGTGGGGTGTGGTGGTGTTGTGACCCGTGTCCCCTGGCTTGCCCAGGGCGACACACCCATTATCACCATGACCCGTGGGTGGCGTCGCGGACTATCTCCCCAAACAAACCACCCCCTTTTCACTCGTGGGTGAGGAGCGCTGCTCGAGTCCCCGGGTCCGGCCCACAGCTCGAGCCACCGAGCAGCTGCAGCCCCAGACCCAAGCGTAGCGAGTGCGGCCCCGCTGCCCGCGACTGATGTTTTAGAGTAATGTGTTTACCTGTGCATTTTTCCCCGTGTAATTTCTGTGTAATTTGGCTGGCCACCACTAGGTGTCACTGGGTCACTGAATGTCGTGGGTTAATAGGGGCAGGACTGTGCCCAGCACAGGAAAATATATGGAAGAGTGCTTCATGGTTAAGGCAGATAGGGAAGGAGTGACAAGGATGAGAGGACCAGCAGGGAGTGGAGTAGTGCAGTGTGGAGGGTCCAGGCAGAGAAAGGAGACAGCAGAGGAAGGATCAGGTAGACTGAAGCAAAGTGATAACCCCTCAGTTATGGAAGGTAAAGCCAGAGGCAAAAGAGAAGTGCACCCCCTTCCTAGGCCAGCGGCCGTTAGAAATGCGGACAGAAAACTGGGCCATTGTTAACTGGCGGAGTCACTGGCATGGCGGGAGCAAGGACTTTAGGAGTCCTCTCGCTTGTACAGAGCCAGAATGTTAGTAAAGAAGAATATAGAGTCCCCATCCCTCTCCTCCTTCCTTGGTGGCCGTAGTGAGAAAGCCAGGTTGTGTGAAGAAAGCAAGGCCTGTGGAAGACCACTGTGTAAAAACTGCCTTTATGAAGTGGAAGCTGTGTTTTAAGCGGATTTACTTTAAAGTTGTAATGGTTTTGACCGGTGGTGGACTCGTTACTGATAGTGAAGCATGTGATACCAGTGAGAGTGAACGGGATCCAGAGAAACCGGAGGGAACCCCAGATGAGCAGCTTCAAGCACTTACCACCTCCGCCCTACGTGTCTGTAGCGTGCCGGGGCGGGCTGAGGACTGCAGCCCTTGCCCAGGAGTGCCCCTCCCTGGTACATTACATTGGGAACACCCAATAAGATATGCTATATACCAGGAACATCTCACAAGACCTGCTGTATACTGGGAGCATCCCATAAGACCTGCCATATACTGGGAAAACCCCACAAGACCTGCCATATACTGGGAACACCCCACCAAGACCTGCCATATAGTGGTAACACCCCACCAAGACCTGCCATATACTGGGAACACCCCACAAGACCTGCCATATACTGGGAACACCCCACAAGACCTGCCATATATTGGGAACACCCCACAAGACCTGCCATATATTGGGAACACCCCACAAGACCTGCCATATATTGGGAACACCCCACAAGACCTGTCATAAACTGGGAGCATCCCACCACACCCCCAGTATACTGGGAACACCACACACGACCTCCTGTATTCCATGAACACCTCACAAGACCTTCCGCATACTGGAAGCATCCGCTAAGACCTGCCGTATACCGAAAACACCCTATAAGGCATGCTGTATAGCGGGAACACACCACAAGACCTGCTGTATACCTGGAACACTCGACAAGACCTGCTGTATACCTGGAACACTCGACAAGACCTGCTGTATACCAGGAATATTGCAAAAGATCTTCCGTATACTGGGAACACCCCATAAGTAGAATGTGCTTGCTCACCGTTGAGAATAGCTGCTTTGAAGACAAATCTTTCAATCACAGTCTTGGAATTCTTCGACACACAATAGTAAAAAATCAGTCACAGAGGTGTATATAAAAGAATTTATTTCTCAGTCACAGAAATATGCTTAAGGGTTTTCTCACATCTGAGTATATAAAATTGCTCAGATTCTCAGCCAGAAAAGTTGGTGACTGTCATTTGTATGTTACTCCATATGTCATGCGAGTGCCATTTCTTTGTCGCTCTATTGGGAGACCCAGACAATTGGGTGTATAGCTACTGCCTCCGGAGGCCACACAAAGTATTACACTTAAAAGTGTAAGGCCCCTCCCCTACTGCCTATACACCCCCCGTGGGATCACGGGCTCCCCAGTTTTCATGCTTTGTGCGAAGGAGGCACACATGCACGCATAGCTCCACTGTTTAGTCAGCAGCAGCTGCTGACTTTGTCGGATGGAAGAAAAGAGGGCCCATACTAGGGCCCCCAGCATGCTCCCTTCTCACCCCACGTTTGTTGGCGGTGTTTGTTAAGGTTGAGGTACCCATTGCGGGTACGGAGGCTGGAGCCCACATGCTGCTTTCCTTCCCCATCCCCTTAGGGCTCTGGGTGAAGTGGGATCCTATCGGTCTCCAAGCACAGGAGACCGTGCTCCGTCCACAGCCCCTGGGAATCTGCTGGACGTGGAGTTGAGTATCGTCAGGGACAGGACCCTGCTACATTAAGGTACTCTGTGTCCCCGTACAAATCGCGCACACACACACCAGCATTGCTGGGTGTGTTAGTGCGCCGGGGGCAGCAGCGCAGCGCGCTTGTGCTATACTCACTACAGCTTGCTGAGTGAGTTTATGTGTTAGGAACTACCGCGCCGACCGCTGATGGCGGTTTTTACAGCAGCGCTGCGACGCGGCTGGGACTTGTGGTGCGCCGGGGACTTCCGCGCTGGCCGTGCATATATGACGGCCGCGCTTATAAATCGAGTCCCCGGCTTTTGCGGCCTAGTTCCGTTTCGTTCCCGCCCCCAGGCCTGCCAGTCAGGGGAAGGGCGGGACGCTGGTCAGAACGTCAGCGCTGAGGGCTGGAGTCTGCTTAGCATACTCCACCCCCCTCACTGGACACAGTGGGACGCCAGTTTCCCGCACTTTGTCTGGGGCACGCCCACGGCCCGCCCCTCTTCATAGGACGCCGGCAGCCATTCCTGTTTGCAGTCTGACTGGAGAGGGGAGACAAGCTCTGGGAGACCCAGACACGGGATTCTGGCGACCACACACCCGCTGGCAGCGGGCGGTAAGAGGCACCTCGGGTGCTGACCCCACTAGTGCCGCAGTGTTCATTTGTACTTTATGCTTGTATGCTATACAGTGCACTGTACGGTCGCTATTCTTGGCTATATACCCTCCTAGATTGCTAGACAACAGCATGTCGTCCGCAAAAAGCAAGGGGGCCAAGACACAGGCTTTCTATGCTACTTGTACCGCATGTGGGGCTGTTCTACCGGCAGGTGCCACTGACCCCCATTGTGTGCAATGCTCGGCCCCTGTAGCACTTGCTCAGCCAGGGTCTCTGCTAGAAGTGGCCCAAGGAGAACCGCCTGTGAACACTGTCCAGGTGACAGGGACGGAGTTTGCAGTTTTTGCTGATAAACTGTCGGTGACTATGTCAAAAATCCTTGAGACTTTGCAGTCCAGACCGGTACCTCAGACCATGGGCACTGTTGATTCAATGCTCCCTGGCCCCCCTCATTTGGAACAAATCCGTGCTCCGGGGGGGTCCCATGCATCCCGGTGTGATGGCTCCGACACGGACGACAGTCCCAGAAAGCCTAAGCGAGCTCGCTATGAGCGACCCTCGACTTCATCACACTGGTCAGGGTCCCAGCAGGAGGACTCTCTGTATGATGAGGCAGAGGTAGCTGATCAGGATTCTGATCCTGAGACCGCTCTCAATCTGGATACACCTGATGGGGACGCAATAGTGAATGATCTCATAGCGTCCATTAATAAAATGTTGGATATTTCTTCCCCAGCTCCTCCAGTGGAGGAGTCAGCTTCACAGCAGGAGAAATTCCATTTCAGGTATCCCAAGCGTAAATTGAGTACTTTTCTGGACCACTCTGACTTTAGAGAGTCAGTCCAGAAACACCACGCTTATCCAGATAAGCGTTTCTCCAAACGTCTTAAGGATACACGTTATCCCTTTCCCCCGGACGTGGTCAAGAGCTGGTCCCAGTGTCCAAAGGTGGATCCCCCAATCTCCAGGCTTGCGGCTAGATCCATAGTTGCAGTGGAAGATGGGGCTTCACTTAAAAATGCCACTGACAGACAGATGGAACTCTGGTTGAAATCCATCTATGAAGCTATCGGCGCGTCGTTTGCTCCTGCATTCGCAGCCGTATGGGCACTCCAAGCTATTTCAGCTGGTCTGGCGCAGATTGACACTGTCACACGTACATCTGTTCCGCAAGTAGCGTCCTTAACCTCTCAAATGTCTGCATTTGCGTCTTACGCTATTAATGCTGTCCTGGACTCTACAACCCGTACGGCAGTGGCGTCCGCCAACTCCGTGGTTTTACGCAGAGCATTGTGGTTAAGGGAATGGAAGGCAGATTCTGCTTCCAAGAAGTGCTTAACCAGTTTACCATTTTCTGGTGACAGACTGTTTGGTGAGAGATTGGATGAAATCATTAAACAGTCCAAGGGTAAGGATTCTTCCTTACCTCAGCCCAGACCAAATAAACCCCAACAGAGGAAGGGACAGTCCAGGTTTCGGTCCTTTCGAGGCTCGGGCAGGTCCCAATTCTCCTCGTCCAAAAGGACTCAAAAGGATCAGAGGAGCTCAGATTCTTGGCGGGCTCAGTCACGCCCAAAGAAAGCAGCTGGAGGAACCGCTACCAAGGCGGCTTCCTCATGACTCTCGGCCTCCTCTCTCCGCATCCTCGGTCGGTGGCAGGCTCTCCCGCTTTGGCGACATTTGGCTGCCACATGTCAAAGACCGTTGGGTGAGAGACATTCTGTCTCACGGGTACAGGATAGAGTTCAGCTCTCGTCCTCCAACTCGATTCTTCAGAACTTCTCCGCCTCCCGGCCGAGCCGAGGCTCTTCTGCAGGCGGTGTGCTCTTTAAAGGCAGAAGAAGTGGTGATCCCTGTTCCTCTTCAGGAGCAAGGTCACGGTTTTTACTCCAATTTGTTTGTGGTGCCAAAAAAGGACGGGTCTTTCCGTCCTGTTCTGGACCTAAAACTGCTCAACAAGCACGTGAACACCAGGCGGTTCCGGATGGAATCTCTCCGCTCCGTCATCGCCTCAATGTCTCAAGGAGATTTCCTAGCATCAATAGACATCAAGGATGCTTATCTCCACGTGCCGATTGCTCCAGAGCACCAGCGTTTTCTACGCTTCGTTATAAGAGACGAACACCTTCAGTTCGTAGCCCTGCCTTTCGGTCTGGCGACAGCCCCAAGGGTCTTCACGAAGGTCATGGCAGCAGTAGTAGCAGTCCTGCACTCTCAGGGTCACTCTGTGATCCCTTACTTGGACGATCTGCTTGTCAAGGCACCCTCTCAAGAGGCATGCCAACACAGTCTGAACGTTGCGCTGGAAACTCTCCAGAGTTTCGGGTGGATCATCAACTTTTCAAAGTCAAATCTGACTCCAACCCAATCGATAACATACCTTGGCATGGAGTTTCATACTCTATCAGCGATAGTGATGCTTCCGCTGGACAAACAGCGTTCACTACAGACAGGGGTGCAATCTCTCCTTCAGGGCCAGTCGCACCCCTTGAGACGCCTCATGCACTTCTTAGGGAAGATGGTAGCAGCAATGGAGGCAGTCCCTTTTGCGCAGTTTCATCTGCGTCCACTACAATGGGACATTCTCCGCCAATGGGACGGGAAGTCGACGTCCCTAGACAGGAACGTCTCCCTTTCTCAGGCAGCCAAGGACTCTCTTCAGTGGTGGCTTCTTCCATCCTCACTGTCCATAGGAAAATCCTTCCTACCCCCATCCTGGGCGGTGGTCACAACGGACGCGAGTCTATCAGGGTGGGGAGCAGTTTTTCTCCACCACCGGGCTCAAGGTACGTGGACTCAGCAAGAGTCCACCCTTCAGATCAATGTTCTGGAAATCAGAGCAGTGTATCTTGCCCTCCGAGCCTTCCAGCAGTGGCTAGAAGGCAAGCAGATCCGAATTCAGTAGGACAACTCCACAGCGGTGGCATACATCAACCACCAAGGAGGGACACGCAGTCGGCAAGCCTTCCAGGAAGTCCGGCGAATTCTGACGTGGGTGGAAGACACAGCATCCACCATATCCGCAGTTCACATCCCGGGCGTAGAAAACTGGGAAGCAGACTTCCTCAGTCGCCAGGGTATGGACGCAGGGGAATGGTCTCTTCACCCGGACGTGTTTCAGGAGATCTGTCGCCGCTGGGGGAGGCCGGACGTCGACCTAATGGCGTCCCGGCACAACAACAAGGTCCCGGCCTTCATGGCACGGTCTCACGATCTCAGAGCTCTAGCGGCGGACGCCTTAGTCCAAGATTGGTCGCAGTTCCGGCTGCCTTATGTGTTCCCACCTCTGGCGCTGTTGCCCAGAGTGCTACGCAAGATCAGGTCCGACTGCCGCCGCGCCATCCTCGTCGCCCCAGACTGGCCGAGGAGGTCGTGGTACCCGGATCTGTGGCATCTCACGGTAGGACAACCGTGGGCAATGCCAGACCGACCAGACTTGCTGTCTCAAGGGCCGTTTTTCCATCAGAATTCTGCGGCCCTGAGCCTGACTGTGTGGCCATTGAGTCCTGGATCCTAGCGTATTCAGGACTATCTCAAGAGGTCATTGCCACCATGAGACAGGCTAGGAAACTAACCTCTGCTAAGATCTACCAAAGGACGTGGAAGATATTCTTAGCTTGGTGCTCTGCTCAAGGAGTTTCTCCCTGGCCATTTGCTTTGCCTACTTTTCTTTCCTTCCTGCAATCCGGGTTGGAAAAAGGTCTCTCGCTCGGCTCCCTTAAGGGACAAGTCTCTGCGCTATCTGTATTTTTTCAGAAGCGCCTGGCACGACTCCCTCACGTACGCACGTTCCTGCAAGGGGTTTGTCATATCGTCCCTCCTTACAAGCGGCCGTTAGAGCCCTGGGATCTGAACAGGGTTCTAATTGCTCTCCAGAAGCCGCCTTTCGAGCCTTTGAGGGATGTGTCCCTTTCTCGCCTTTCACAGAAAGTGGCCTTTCTAGTAGCGGTCACATCTCTTCGGAGAGTGTCCGAGCTAGCAGCACTGTCATGCAAATCCCCCTTCCTGGTGTTTCACCAGGACAAGGTGGTTCTGCGCCCGATTCCGGAGTTTCTTCCTAAGGTGGTATCCCCCTTTCATCTCAATCAGGATATCTCCTTACCTTCTTTGTGTCCTCGTCCAGTTCATCAATGTGAAAAGGATTTGCATTTGTTGGATCTGGTGAGAGCACTCAGAATCTACATTTCCCGCACGGCTCCTCTGCGCCGTTCGGATGCACTCTTTGTCCTTGTCGCTGGCCAGCGTAAAGGATCGCAAGCTTCCAAATCCACCCTGGCTCGGTGGATGAAGGAACCAATTCTTGAAGCTTACCGTTCTGCGGGGCTTCCGGTTTACTCAGGGCTGAAGGCCCATTCTACCAGAGCCGTGGGTGCGTCCTGGGCATTACGGCACCAGGCTACGGCTCAGCAAGTGTGCCAGGCGGCTACCTGGTCGAGTCTGCACACTTTTTCCAAGCATTATCAGGTGCATACCTATGCTTCGGCGGACGCCAGCCTAGGTAGACAAGTCCTTCAGGCGGCAATTGCCCACCTGTAAAGAAGGGCCGTTTTTATGGCCCTATCACGAGGTATTATTTTACCCACCCAGGGATTGCTTTTGGACATCCCAATTGTCTGGGTCTCCCAATAGAGCGACAAAGAAGAAGGGAATTTTGTTTACTTACCGTAAATTCCTTTTCTTCTAGCTCTAATTGGGAGACCCAGCACCCGCCCCTGTTTTTTTGTATACACATGTTGTTCATGTTGAATGGTTTCAGTTCTCCGATATTCCTTCGGATTGAATTTGTTTAAACCAGTTTATTGGCTTTCCTCCTTCTTGCTTTTGCACTAAAACTGAGGAGCCCGTGATCCCACGGGGGGTGTATAGGCAGTAGGGGAGGGGCCTTACACTTTTAAGTGTAATACTTTGTGTGGCCTCCGGAGGCAGTAGCTATACACCCAATTGTCTGGGTCTCCCAATTAGAGCTAGAAGAAAAGGAATTTACGGTAAGTAAACAAAATTCCCTTCTTTGTTTTATTTATCCCCGCATTTTTATCATCATCTTTTACATACTGTAACACTCTATGAACATTGACGCTAGATGTCATAAATATTAAAGCAATATATTAAAGCAATTTTATATAAAGATATGGATAGACTGGGCTGCTTAGTGTAGTTTTGATAAAATCACTGTTTAATCAGCAGACGAATATCATTACAGGACTACTTGGCGTGCTGCAGTTAGTCCAGCATATTCATGAGCTAGATCTGCAGCAAACAGTGATTTTATCAAAATGACAGCAAACAAGCTCAGTAAGTGACACATCGCTGGAATCAGGGTCTCCGTCTCTACGTTATGCTGCTTTCCGATGGGGGAGCAGAAACTTGGTGACAGATTCCCTTTAAGAAATAAATAATTATAAAAAATTATGTGAGCTCCTCTTGCTGCGGACGGGTGCCGCTCCACGGCAGAGGGGCTGCTCGAGGCGCTCAGGTCCGGGATTGTGTCTGGGGCTCGAGTGGTGGCCGGACCCGGGGCTCGTACAACTACCCATCCTCGCAACAGTGAAAAAGGGGGTATTTACAGGGGAGATAGTTTTTGTCTGTGACGCCACCCGTGTGTTGCGGTGATGGGATGGTAGCACCGCCGCTGCCTGGTATGTGGGTGCCCGGGGCCGATAGTGTTGGGCAGCAAGATGGTGTCCCCTCCATGGGTAGGAGAGGTGTAGTCCCGGGGCCCAGATGTAGGTGGAGACCAGTGCAGGGGCGCCGTCGGCAGGTTGGACCGGAGGATACCAGTGTACTCACGATTGAGAATAATCCACACTGAGTCTGTGCTGTAAACCAAGGCCGGATGACGGTTGCTGTTGGGGAGGTGTGCTGGTCCCGCACATAGGTTAGCAAAGTAGGAACCCTTCCTCCTGCACTTGTGTCTTGCTGTGTGTTGATTTAACCCGCTTGGAACCGGAGCAATCCGGTCCCCTGTGGTTTCGTATACATAGGGAGCCGTGCCCGCAAATTCTTACCCTTGGGGTCTTAGTGGGCTCTGGCAGACACCCTATCCCCTTGTCCCGCTGGTCAATTAACAAGGGGGCTTGAAGCTTGCCTCGCTCTAGGGTCCATGTACCCCGCCTGTGCACGGCCCTCGGATCGGATTCCCGCTGTCGGTACCGGCGGGCTACAACCCTGCCCCGGTCCTCTTTGGATCTCCCGCGACCGGATCTCCGTCGCCTGTGGCCCGATGCTGCCGTCTGCCACCTAGTCGGTTTTTCCGAGGTCCAAGGGCTCCGACCCTTGACCACTCTGCCACTGCAACTCCTCACACCTTCACTGCCTGAGTTTAACTTCAACTCTCGTGTGCCCTCCCCTGACACCTCAACACCCCTAGGTGGGCGTTCCCATCTGCCTGGTCCCGCCCACTGGTGTGTCCCTGTTGTCATGGGGGGGTGACTAGGCTTTGTGGCTGGTGTTCCTGTGTGTGAGATGTGGTGTGTTAAATCCCAAGGAGGAGGCGATTCCTGTACCCTTGGTGGGGGGGTACAGTCATCTGTGACTACCTGGTTTTGCCAGGGTGTCACACTCTCAATTTTTGATAACCAGCAAAGGTAAAGCCGACATCTGGGGGCTGATATCAGCCTGGGAAAGCCCATGGTACTTGCACCGTTCACAGGCTAAAAATACCAACCCACAGCAGCCCCAGAAATGGCAAATCACATTAGATACTCCAATTTTGTCTCTTTGCTCAGCTCTTCCTGATGCCCTATGGCAGTTGGGGTAATGGTAGTTGGGGTTGAGCTGTGAAAAAACACATCTGGCATCAAGCCCAGGGGTTAGTAATGTAGAGGTGCCTATCAGACACCCCCATTACTAACCCAGTAATTAAAAAGATAACAACACATACACAAAAATTCTTTATTTTAAAAAAAGAATCTCTAACTTTCCTTTGGTTGACTAATTTATTAAATAAATATATATATATATATATATATATATATATATATATATATTTATATATATATAAAAAATCCATTCAGGTCTGACATAGTCCAGGGAATACGACATAGACCACAAATGGAAAACAGAAAAAGGGGACAAAAACAAGACATTGTCCCTCATTCGCCAATTTATTAGAAACCAAAGTTTCCACCCAGGTCCAACGCAGTCCAGCACTTCCCATGATGTTCTCCAATGATCTATGGAGCATTATTCTGACACTTCATATGTTTCAACAGCAGCGACTCCCGCCTCACGCTGCGCTCCACGAGACCCGCGGTGAAGTCAGGAAGTCTTCAGAAGTTCCGGGTCATGCTGCGATGTGTGATATGATCCGCAACATCGACACTTCCTTCTGACATCTCACGTGGAGATAACACTCGAGAAAGGCCCGAATAGGCCAAAACTTTGTACATAAAGATGATTTCTGCGAATGAGAAGTAATTTCTATTAAGTGCAACTTTGCAGATGAGAGATTTTTCCTATTGTATGCTGAACGATCCCATCAGACCTGCCCTATACCAGGAACACCCCTGTAGTGCTGGCTTCCCTGGTGCACCATCGCTCCGCGACACACCGGCGCCATTGTCGCTGCACTCTCCTCTTCCCTGCACGGCCATCCTCGTGCAGTGCGGTCCTCTACTTACGTGGATAGCTGCCCACATGTCACATGGTCCTCTTCGCTCCCGTATGGCCATCCTCGTGTTGTGTGGTCCTCAGCTTAGCTACCCTCTTTGTTGCGTGGTCCTCTGTGTCCTTCTGTTGCCGTCCACTTGTGGTGCAGTCCCTGGCTCGCTTCCCCCATGGGGTTTCCTGGTCTCAAGCGTATGGGGTGTGCACGCGTGCTTCCTGCCCCTTTAAGGGAAAGAATTCGCACCTTGCATATGAGTCCCCAACCTATCGCTGCGAGGCACTAGGTATTTAAGGCTCCCTCCCCCCTGATGGGAGGAGTCAGACCACTAGAATTTGATCCTAGCTGTGTGTTGGTCCTGCCTGTCTGCTCTGATCTTCCAGACTCCAGCACTAGTCCTGCATGCAACCAGTTTTGCTTCGCTGTGTCTGTGCTGCCTGTTTCCCTGGACCTGTCCTGTCTGTTCAATGGTACCACCCTTTGTCCTTCACTTGTGTCCGTACCTGCCTGCACCTGTCTTACTGTCCGACTCAGCTGTCCAGGCTTCACCTCTGTCCGTAAAAGCCTGCACTAGTCATCCTGACTGCCTCAGCCATCCTGTCCATGATGTCCATACCTGATAATCTGTGCCTGATGACCTGGACCCTGATGGCTGGAGTTCCTCCAGAGGTCCTGTCCCGGCTCCACCTGTGTCTGATTTCCTGTGCCACATGTCCCTTGCCTGGTGACCTGAGCTAAAAGGTTATTACCTGCCTCTGCCTGTCCTGTTGTTCCCCATCCAGACTGTGCCTCTTGTTCTGCAATGTTTGTCCTGCCAGTACCCGTCCTGTTTGTGTCCACCTGTCTTGAGGGCTACTCGTCACTGGGCCAGTGGTATTTTGGGGTTGCTGTGACTGGCCTGACCTGGCTCCGTGGCCCCGTCGGCTACATGAAAAGAGAGTGCAAGGGGGATGGGGGTTTTGCTTTCCAGCGCCACCCGTGGTGCATGGCCAGGGATTAGCCGACTCTGCGAGATGTTGCTCTCCTCTGGGGCTGATGTTACCGCAGCTCAGATAGTCCAGCTCCTCACAGGTGGAGCGAGCCCAAGGGAGGACGGTGGCGACGGGGGGGAAGGGTCGTTGGCACCGAAGTGCGGGGCGCCGGCACCGGTAATAAGAGGCTGAGGCAGCGGTTGCGAGTCTTTTGCGAGTCCAGGTCTTTTACTCACAGTTCTTAGGATGCTGCCCTCAGGGTACCGGTCACCGCCATGCTGGGCCCTAGTTGATCCCGGATGAATCAGAGCTCACCACTGGTGTTGTGGAGCGTATGAGACCTTCCTCCTTGCGCCTTGTAGTGTGGATCTCCGTGGCATAAAGCTTCTTGGGGACCCCAGTGTCCTTGGCTTTAGTTACCATCCCGTTTTCAGGCAGCGCGAAACAATTATGGGCCTGACCGTGATCTTGACTCCTGTCTCTATATGCTGCTGTGCCCCGGGATCTCTGTGGTGATGGGCAATGGGACATGCAATCCCCCTTATCCGCAGATTCTCGTATACCAACGTGGAGTATGTTCTACCCTGGGGCTCTGCACCCTGACTGCGCCTGTCCCGAAGGGGCTGTTGGGGCTCACCCTCCAGCTACCGTGTTGCTCCTCTGTCTCACCAACTCCACCCGGCCGTCTCCTGTTTCTCCCAGTCTGCCTGGTCCTTTCCAGTCTGCCCGGTCCTATCGGAGGGAGCTCTGAAGCATGCCCATCCACCGCCGTGGTCCTACGAGGCCATGATGTCCTTGCACTCTCCTTCTCTCTTCCTCGGGATAGCTATGAAGCACTCATCCCGGGTGGTCTTTCCGAGAGGAGCTGTGAAGCACACCCCTCAGCGACCTGGCTTTTAATGCATCTCAGACTGATCTGAAGGGATTTCCTGTGTGTTCTGCAACATCCCCAGTCAACCCCCACCTTCATGATGACTCACCCTTCCCGGGAAAAACCCATTGCTATTGTGACGCCATGGACTAGCCAGGTAGTCACAGACATACCAACATATACACCCCCCACCCTAGACAGTAACAACAGTCAACCAAAAACCCTTGTTGCCTCCCTCCAGGGTCCGATGTCCACACCAGGTGGGGCGGAGCCAGGCGGTTGGCCCCACCCACCGAGGAGTTCACAGGCCTGGACGCGGGAAAAGCAGTCAGTTAGAGTTTGGAGGTGAAAGTGAGAGGAGTAAAACGTCTGCGTGTGCCTGGGTAGGAGCCCAGGCACTGATAGCATGGTTGGCAGACGGTGGTGGCCGTCTGCAGGAGTTGGTGGAACTCTGCAGAGCCGTAAGGACCGGGGCTGGGCGGTGGCCCACCGGTACCGAACCGGGGAGCGGAGTGAAGCTAAGCACACAGGCAGGGCCATCGGACCCCGACCAGGCTTGGAGCCGCCGTCAATAGTCAAATCCGAGTGTGACAGGAACCCCAGGGGTTCCCCAACAACCAAGTCCCGACAGAAGGCAACAGTGCACACAGTGAGGATATACAGCCACCGCCACAGGCTAGAGATCCAAGGGCCAGCGCCTGCGGGCAAAACGGGCACCTACGGCACCTATACGCCGGGGAGCGGACTACCAGTGGGCAACCACAGGAGTCGGAACATTTCTAACAGGTGCAGGGAAAGACAGCCACCATCAGCCGTCCGGGGAGAGCACAACAACACTGCAGCCGGCTGCGGGACCCGTCCATCCGTCCGTTTTAGTTTACCAGAGACTCTGTCAGTGATTGTCTGAGTGAGTACACCAGTGCCGTCCGGGACCGCGCCGCGCTGTCCCTGCAACCCTGCACCCCAGCCATCCTGTCTCCCCGTTACACCACCGGGCCCCGGGATCACCAACCCCCTACCCACGGAAGGGACAACATCCTAGCTCCTCCCTACCATCTCTCCCGGGATCCCCGTCACCAGCAGCGGTGGTGCCATCATCACCACGTCCCGTGGGTGGCGTCATGAATAATCTCCCCCACCCAAACTATCCCTTTTCACTCACTGGCGAGGAGCGCTGCTCGAGTCCCCGGGTCCGGTCCACCGCTCGAGCCACCGAGCAGCAGCAGCAGAAGCCCCGGACCCGAGCGTGGCGAGCGCGTCCCCTCCGCCCGCGACACTATGGTGACCACCTGTGTTGTGTAACTGCTGGCTGGCTGTGTTGTGTAAGCCATGAGCACATGATGTTGTGTAAGCTATGAACACCAGTGGTTAACCTCTTCTTACCCAGGATAAGTACTGCACCTTTAGGCAGATGCAATACCCTGTGGCGACTGAAGCCTCAGGGGCACCACATTGGCACTTGGCGTTCTGCCTTGTGGCGGTCGCTTAGTTAAGCCCCTCCCAAGAAAGGGTAAGCCTAGGTCTCCACTGTGGTCCAGTGGATCCACTCTGGCTCGCCACCTTCACCAGTAGTGAGCGTTATAACACCACAAGACCTGCTGTATACCGGTAATATCCCACCAGACCTCCTGTATACTGGAAACACTCCATACGATCTGCTGTATACTGGGAATACCACACAAGACCTGCTGTATACTGGGAGCACCACACAAGATCTGCTGTATACTGGTAACACCCCAGAAGATCTTCTGTAAACTAGAAACATCCCACAAGATCTGCACTATACGGTTAACACCACACAAAACCTGCCGTATCCCGGCAACACCCCACAGACCTGTCGTATACTGTGATCACCCCATAAGTTCTCCTGTATATTGGGAACATCCCACAGACTTGGCATTTGGGAGACCCAGTTGCACCACACCACCTTTGCCCCTTACACTTGCCCATTTTGTCTGCTTGTCTTTTACTTGCTTCCTTCCCTAATACCTCCCCTTCCCCGGCAGGCGCCACTGTCACCATATAATTCGTGTTTCTCCCCACACCTGTCAGTACTTTTATCATATTATAAAGTGATATAATAATTATACAGATAAAATATGGACAGAAATAATTTTTTTACCCCGATTTTTGGAAGGATGTTTTTTTGCATTCTTTCTATATGTTTATACTTTATGTACGAAGAATGAATAGTAAATATTGTTTTCTTTATATGAACGCGCGAAGCGGGCTCAGCTACATCCGCACAGGATACAATGCTGCATCCACGCTGATAATTAATGTGCGCCGCGCTGCCAGTCACAGGGAGGATATTACCGTAGCTGTCATTCCAGAACCGTGTTTCTCGGTGAATCGCACACAATCACTTTGATATCGGCGCAGTGACTGTCAGCGGCCCTAATAAACTGGTTTGATAAGCTGACACTCGCTGTATTGTTACCATGAATATCGCTATATCAAATACAGCCAAATGTGTCACTGCTTGTTAATACAGGAGGGGGGCCAATACTTTTGTGATTTTATGGAAAGTCAGATTTGATGGGAACGGTGACATATTATTATTATTAGTCGTCATTGTTATATTGTCATTGTTATTTTTAACACAGAGATACATTTATTTGCTAGAATGGAATATAACACAAAATAAACAAATGAAAAATATATAGATTAAATCAATCCATATTGCCCCCCAAAAATCATATTTCATGTATGAATATTCGGTAAAATCCGTTCTCTCCCCCCTATCTTTTTCAGTATAAAAGGAATGGTTTTAGCCAAGACGACAACTTGTCCTGAAAACAGCAAACCCGTCTACCGCTATGTGTATGGAATCATTAAAAAAATTATGGTAGGGAAGGAAAAAACAAAAGTGCAAAAATTAAAAATTGATTGGTGGGAAAAGGCTTAATTATAGGGGGTAATCAAAAGAAGACGCTCATATTCAGTGCTCCATGGTCCACAGCAGTTGTCAAACAACATTGCCATCTGCCGGTGGACTGGAATCCCCAGGAACTGAAATGTAAGGAGTGTGTTTCCTCGACTTAAGAGTTAGAAGGGGACAGCTGTGGCGCAGTTCCAAAATATAAAAGCTGGGTCTGCAATGATTTGGAGTTGGAACCAAGATTATTGGAGGAGCAGATGTTTACGTAGCCTAGCAGGCCCGAGTCGTCTGTAGTGAAATCATTTGGAAGTGTACCGAGACCAGAGAAGACCTGTGCTCTGCCATCAAAAGAGGAACCCAAAGACCGAATACCATTACTAGAGGAACCCAAAGAACAAATACCATCGCCAGAGGAACTCAAAGACCAATTACCATTGCCAGAGGAACCTAAAGACCGAATACCATTGCCAGAGGAACCCAAAGACCAAATACCATCACCAGAGGAACCCAAAGACAGAATACCATCGCCAGAGGAACCCAAAGACCGAATACCGTCACCGGAAGAACCCAGAGACCGAATACCATTGCCAGAGGAACCCAAGACCGAATACCATCGCCAGAGTAATACATAGACTGAATACTATTGCAAAAGGAATCAAAAGACCGAATACCGTTGCCAGAGGAACCCAAAGACCAAATACCGTCGCCAGAGGAAAACGAATACCAAATATCGAATATCGTCACCAAAGGAACCCAAAGAACAAAAAACAAATACCATCACCAAAGATGGACCAGAGAACGTGGTCAAGCACTGAAGCCAGAATATCTAGCACCATCTCCAGGGAAAAACCAGACTACGTGGTTAATCAACGGATCTAATATCGAGAACCGGAGACCGGGATACGAACATTTGCTCCAGTGCACTGTCTGAGTGATCTGGGCCATTGCTTCCCACCCAGACATATGGTTCTCAGAGAGAATAGCTAGCTACCAGACTTAACTGTTGATATAGTGAATTGTAACACTACTGCTCCAAGTTTAGTGTGCCATTAACATAGACAGGCTTTCTATAAGTCTAAGTTTTCTTGATTAAATGTATATCATGACTACAAGCAGGGCAACGCTGATGCTCCCATGATGGAAGGATCGAAATTGGGTTAATATTAAGGCAATTTGTTCATCCTACTCTCCAGTGATTGTATACAACTGATCAAACAATTGTAACTATGAAATTTGTCAACTGTGATTTGATTTGTTTTCAATTTATTTATGGAGTCACCACGGAGTCGACTTTATTGCATATTGTATTCCTGGCACCTGTGCTACATCTGGCATAGTCGGCAGGATGCAACATTCCCATGCAAAAATGGCAGAC
The DNA here is from genome assembly GCF_048569485.1 of Anomaloglossus baeobatrachus. Taxonomy (NCBI): domain Eukaryota; kingdom Metazoa; phylum Chordata; class Amphibia; order Anura; family Aromobatidae; genus Anomaloglossus; species Anomaloglossus baeobatrachus. Next base: position 765,314,939 of record NC_134354.1, read on the forward strand.
CAGTCTGTGACTGAGATGAGCAGTGGTAGTATTCCTCTGGGGGCCATGTTGATCAACTTGCCAAAGTTTATGGGGGACAACCTGCTGCTTGGGGACTGGGTAGAATGGCTGAAAGGCATGCTACTCATGCATCCCCTGGCACCTATCATATAGGTGTAAATAGCCCTGCTGACCCTAGACGGAGAGGCCCAACAGACAGTTATGTTCTGTCAACTGAGAGATCATGATACGGTGGACAATGTCATTAGGATTTTAGAAGACATGCACAAAGATACCTCTGATTTAGACAAACTGTGCGTCCGTCTATTCCATCGGGTTCAGAGGGAAGGGGAGACCATGGCCAAGAACATGTACGCTTTGCAGGAAGGGATGGCCCATATCAAGAAGACTAAAAAAGATTACCAGGGACTGGAACCATTCCATGAATTATTACAAGAAAAGTTGATTGCCAGTTTGAGGGATCCCTGAGAAAGGCTGTAGAGGAACACTTAAGGTATAACTCCAGCATGAGCTTTCTAGAAGTCAGAGCTGAAGCCAGGTTAAAAGAACGGGAGGCAGCAGTCATGACTGATGTGATCCGGAGTCATGTAGTAGCCACTTTAGAGTTGCCTAGTGTGGGCCTCAACTAAGCTCGATGGTTGCAACAAGGATTCTGATAATTTCGGGAGGATTGAATGGTGTCAGAAGAATGTCTACAACAGCGGCTGAGCCAAACATTACACCTATCCTTCCTCTAGAGATCAGCAGTACTGGCCTTGCCATAGACCCTGGGAGCGTGGAATTGAATGTTGGACCTACATAACAAGAGGACACATATCCAAGAATTGCCCAACCCAAAAAAGGCAGCAGAGTGGTTGGTTGTTAAACTAACATGTCCCATGGTCGAGTTGCACACCGTGGGGTTTGACACTTCTGGGGAAGGAGATAAAGACTCCAAAGATATAGCTTCTCAGAGAGCCATAACATAAGCCAAATTTAATGGACTGTTAATATGGCGTTTAAAAGAAACAGGTTCCCAGATGACCACTATGCCTGAAAAGTAGTTCCGGCAGCATTTTCTAGAGGTTTTTCAGTCCAGAAAAGAGTCGACCATACAACTGATGGCTTCCAATCAGTTCCTTATCCCCATCGTGGTGGTGGTGTGGATAAAGATACATGTATGTGGGAAGAATCTTGAATAAAGAGAGACCATGTTAGTGAAAGACTCTACTGGAGTTGGAGCTGCCGTGACCCTTGGGATGAACGTTTTGAAAGAGGTGGGATACTTCCTCTCAAACAGTTGACGAGGACGTGGTCGGCCCCAAGTGGCACAACATTACTTAAGTAAGAAAAGGTTCCAGCAACTCCAAGTCAGAAAAACGCCCCAAAAATGCGCTGCGGTTTTGACATGTTTTTCTACAAGGAGATTTGGTGCAGAAATGTCTGCAATCAAGAACTCAATGTGTTCACATAGCTTAATCCGGTAATCCGGCATTTAATTCAATGAGTTCACCTGAGGTGAGTTCACTGAGTTCAACTGAGGTCACAGTTGGCAGATCCCATGGTACCCAAGCTGTGACCTCAGGTGAACTCACCTTAGATAAACTCATTGAACTCAGTTAACTCACCTCAGGTGAACTCAATGCTGAATTACCAGATTAGGCTATGCGCGCACGTTGTTATTGCCAGTGTTATTTGTCTTTATGCTGCTACCTGTATGGGGGCACACTAACAATAATACTTATCAGTATCCCTCCTACTAATCTCCAAAGTCTGAAGGGGGTCTATGATTATTACTAATTATAGTAATAGAATTCATAGTCTTCACTAAGGTCCATCCTGTTCTTAGAGATCTAAGAAATCTTTTCTGACGTAACCTCTATAAATAGGACATTAGAGACAGTGACAGTCATCAATAGTGGATGAAGCTTTACATTAGAAATAGTAAATCAAGTGGGGTAGATATAGTGCAGCTTTTACCAGGCCCTTGGAAATGGGTGACCCAGACCATCTTTTTTGATACCCGTGACTGGTAAGTCTGTGCTCAAGTCAGGTCCTTCGGACATTTCACTGTGGCTTCTTCTTTTCTGTGTCATTCACTCCACATTTTATTGAACTTTCACCATCAACTCTTTGGTGAATTATGCCACAGAGGGTTATTCCCAGCTTGGCAATTCCGATTTTCAGGACTTGCACTTATCCCCAAAATGAGATATAAAAGGCCCGTTACTCCATTTACTGTTTTTGAGAATTATTTGAGCCCCACACTTTAGTAGTCGCATAGACCATCAATGGAGTGTTGGTGCACATACATGGTCACCAATCCATTTTAACCAAACATTTCACTGCCCTGTTCTGGGGTGGGTGAGAGGTCAGAACCCCAGTAGTCAACAAATTAACACTGGTTGTGTGGACTGTTGATAACTTTCTAAGCTGAGAATCACCATTTCATATGGCCATACACATTGAACAACAGTTGACCATTTAGCCTAACATTATTTAATAGGGGATTCAGAATACAGTCCCTGACTTTAAATTCATCCATTAGTTTCATAAATTACTCTTTTGAAAACTGAAACCCTGCCAAATTTGGTTTAGGTTATAAAAATAAAGTTGCTGCAAAGCTGCAATATTGATCATTTAATGAACACAGAAAAGTATTTCAGCTTTGCAGCAACTTTATTTTCATAACCTAAACCAAATTTGGGAGGGTTTCAGCTTTCAAAAGAGTAATTTATAAAACCAATGGATGAATTTAAAGTCAGGTTATAAGCTTTTATTTACATAACATGGATAAGCGACAGAAGGACTCTAAGCTGCTAACAGACACCACTCAGCGTTCATTTATCTTACATAGGGAGAAATCTAAGTTGACTATCTTTGGCAGCTAGATGAACATCATACACCAGAGATCATTGCCCGATCCCCATGGTTGAGTTTCTGTTAATGTTTATGGGATCAGTATCCGGTCAGTATTGGTCACAATGAGGTGGAAAACTCTTACCCATTCGACTCCCAAAGCAATTGCAAACTGGTAGGTGACTTCATTTGGTATCACTAATTATCCTGACAAGTATGGATGCCCTTCTTTGCTGGAGGAAGGGCTTAAGTATAAAGTTGGTCATGCATTTGTGAATACTCATTCTGCCAATAGCTATTGCTCCATATATACTGTATGTGTATTTGGTTGGGTCACAGCAACTGCTTATTGTCCTCAGTAGTAGGGGTGATGGATTTTCTCTTTTCCAGAAAAATTGGGAAACCCAACAGATAGTCAGCCAATCTTGTCACGTCAGTGGGTGCTGACAACAATTATCTAATGTCTAGGACCACGGTAAGTTTTTCTCTAAAAATAGGTCCATTTGGAAGAACAATCAACATAAGACTACCTCTAAAAAAGGTATAGGTGGTCTCCTTGACTGGAGACTGCCCTTCCCGTGGTTGTTCCTTCCCGGTGAAAGACCTGGCTAGTTTCCTGCCAGCGTTGAGAAACATGTGATGGTGTCTCCGCAGGCCTTCTTGCTTTGAATATTTCCCAGGGGGCATTGCTCTAGAATCACTGCGTTGAGAAACACGTGATGGTGTCTCCGCAGTGGTGGATGTTGATCTCCCTAAGGTCAACCATCCTTGCTCACATAGTCTTTTACTAGGCAATGTCCCACTAGCCAGATTCCTACTCCACACTGATGAGGGGCAAATACCCCGAAACGGCTGTCTGTGGATGGATACCATGTTTGGCATTGGTGGTCTCCTTGACTGGAGACTGCCCTTCCCGTGGTTGTTCCTTCCCGGTGAAAGACCTGGCTAGTTTCCTGCCAGCGTTGAGAAACATGTGATGGTGTCTCCGCAGGCCTTCTTGCTTTGAATATTTCCCAGGGGGCATTGCTTTAGAATCACTGCGTTGAGAAACACGTGATGGTGTCTCCGCAGTGGTGGATGTTGATCTCCCTAAGGTCAACCATCCTTGCTCACATAGTCTTTTACTAGGCAATGTCCCACTAGCCAGATTCCTACTCCACACTGATGAGGGGCAAATACCCCGAAACGGCTGTCTGTGGATGGATACCATGTTTGGCATTGGTGGTCTCCTTGACTGGAGACTGCCCTTCCCTTGGTTGTTCCTTCCCGGTGAAAGACCTGGCTAGTTTCCTGCCAGCGTTGAGAAACATGTGATGGTGTCTCCGCAGGCCTTCTTGATTTGAATATTTCCCAGGGGGCATTGCTCTAGAATCACTGCGTTGAGAAACACGTGATGGTGTCTCCGCAGTGGTGGATGTTGATCTCCCTAAGGTCAACCATCCTTGCTCACATAGTCTTTTACTAGGCAATGTCCCACTAGCCAGATTCCTACTCCACACTGATGAGGGGCAAATACCCCGAAACGGCTGTCTGTGGATGGATACCATGTTTGGCATAGGTGGTCTCCTTGACTGGAGACTGCCCTTCCCGTGGTTGTTCCTTCCCAGTGAAAGACCTGGCTAGTTTCCTGCCAGCGTTGAGAAACATGTGATGGTGTCTCCGCAGGCCTTCTTGATTTGAATATTTCCCAGGGGGCATTGCTCTAGAATCACTGCGTTGAGAAACACGTGATGGTGTCTCCGCAGTGGTGGATGTTGATCTCCCTAAGGTCAACCATCCTTGCTCACATAATTATCATGACAAGTATGGATGCCCTTCTTTGCTGGAGGAAGGGCTTAAGTATAAAGTTGGTCATGCATTTGTGAATACTCATTCTGCCAATAGCTATTGCTCCATATATACTATATGTGTATTTGGTTAGGTTACAGCAACTGCTTATTGTCCTCAGTAGTAGGGGTGATGGATTTTCTCTTTTCCAGAAAAATTGGGAAACCCAACAGATAGTCAGCGAATCTTGTTAAGTCAGTGGGTGCTGACAACAATTATCTAATGTCTAGGACCACGGTAAGAGTTTCTCTAAAAATAGGTCCATTTGGAAGAACAATCAACATAAGACTACCTCTAAAAAAGCGTCCACTTTGAAGAACCATCACCATAAGAATAACTCTAAAAAAGGGGATCCACTTGCAGGAACCACCAGCATAAGAGTTCCTCAAAAATTGGTTCCATTTGAAAGAATCATCCCCATGAGAATACCTCTAAAAAAGGGTCCACTTGGAGAAACCATCACCATAACAGTTCACCTAAAAAAGGGTCTAGAGGAACCATTACCAGGTAGACATTGAACTGTCCTCTGAGGATCAAGATAGTAATCAACATTATCTAGTTTTTAGCCCAATGATAGATTGAAGAATTGGGAATGTGGCGCCCCTGGGCTTCAGAAGCCACAGGGTATTGCACCACTTTTCAGGGGTAATATCTATCCCGGGTCAGGAAAGGGTTAACCTGTCGGTGCCTTCACAAAACACACACAAACAATAGCAGGTGCTTACTCACAGAGGGTTGGACTAGGGCAGACAGGGGAGCCAGTAATCACAAAGCATGGGACTTCCCCTGTCTCTAGGACAACCACTGGGGGCGGGCACCACATGGGGTAGAAGGAGGAGCAACCAGCACACTTAGAGAAGAACCTTCCTGGGCACAGCTTGAGATAACACCTAGCACTGACAACTGAAGTTAGTGTTTCTCTCTCTTCGTGGGACCGTGGCTTGGAGCAGGAAGCTTGGCCCGGGTTCCGAATAGCAACTGAGAGACCCTTCACTAAAAGACTTTCATAAGCACCGGCGGTGACCGCCGACGGATCCGGGATCGGCTGGAGCCCATCGTGGCAGAGAACGGTGCTCTGAAAGACTTGTGAGTAATAAGACCTGGAACCGCAGCCCCTGTCTCTGCATCTCCTTTAACGTCGCCATCGCCCAGCACTGCAGCGCCAATGGGGACTACCACCACCTCCGCCATCCTCCCTGGGGTAATCCCGCTCCACCTGTTGGGAGCGACACAATCCGGCTGCACCCCGGATAGAGACCTTGCAGCGGCGGCCCCCCATCCCTGGCCACGTATCATAGGTGGTGTCACGATCACCATTCAAAGACTTTCCTAACCTCCGACTACTACTTCCATCCTCCCTGCTACCCTCCAATCCATCTTCGTGTACGCCTCGGGGTAACGGAATCGGGCCAGGCCACCCAGTGACAACTCAGAGGATCTGCACCCCCGCCCGGCAACGAGTAGGTTAAAACACCTGCCCATGGGGTGCTACAGGAGCTCCTCAGAAAACAATGCTGAGGTTCATCATGGGAATACATGCTAATTAAGCTACTTCACCCTACCAAAGCTGCACGGCTACAGTTCCTTACATACACACCCATGTTTGTCATCTTTCTGGTAGGTGGAGGAACGACGGCCCTTTTCAGTTCATGCCTGACAGAGTGGTGGGGCGACGGTCAAGGTTTGAGCTGCCATGGTCTAGGAGCTATGGAGGTCTTGGTTTGGTTGCAGGTCTTAGAGGGGCACATGATGATCATGACTGAGAGTGTCTGCTTTTGTGATCGGAGGGTTTTTATAGGGTGTTACATGCCAGTTAGGTGCCCCGGTAAAGCTTTTGCACAGGGATCTCTTCTGCTGTGTCTTGGTCCCTTATTGCCTGCCTGGACTTCATTCTTTATGGCTCTGTCGAGTGTAATCTGCTGTTCACATATTATGTATTTCATCATGAGATCACCCTTGTGCTGTCTTTGCTGATGTTTGGCATTTTCACCATTTCAGCAATGTATTGATTGTGCTGGCGGTAGACAGTAATTTATGCTGAGATGCAGAATTCCAGCTTGTGAGCACGCGGCGGGGTCACGACTACATTGTCCATTTCATGTTTTGACAGTAATGAGGTCACAGTTGTCAGTTAAGATAAGAAGATGCAGACACTTGGTTTAATCTTCCAATATATGAATTATAGAATGTGACATGACGCATCCAATACTGAGGATCGCTCCCACCACCAGATTGTGAAAACTTCACTTTTCTTACTAAAAATGTCCCGTTTTCTTCCAAAAATCTGTTGAAAAATGTTTAGGGTTTCCTTTGCTTTGTGTGCACTTTCCTCTTTGAGACTTCCAGTATTCCACTCTCGTACTTGTATTTGTGCGCTCTATGAGACTTGTATTTGTGCACTCTCTGGAACATGTATTTGCGCTTTCCTTGGGACTTATTTTTGTGTACTCTATGGGACTTGTATTTGTGCACTTTAGATTTACACTGAGAAGCAAATGAGTAACAATGTTTTGAACTTTTGCCTTTCAGGCTCCATATCTCACCATCCTTTACAGCTTTGACCGTGAGACGACAATCATCTTGGCTATCTCATACATAAATGTGACTTGTTGCTATTTAGCATATGATTAGTTATGCAGATTCTTGTCATGTCGCTGCATTGTTACTGTTTTGCTCTTAAAACTCTAAATTTTCATTATTTTGTTAGTATTTTGTAAATCCACCTTTGGCTTTCCCCCCTCCTCAATCCTTCTCGATCAGATTCAAGCATGTCTCTCCTGAAATATGCTCCCAGGTCTCTTCTCCACGTTCCCAGTGTTGGTGTATACTGGTCAGGTCTCTTCTCCATGTTCGAAGTGTTGGTGTATACTGGTCAGGTCTCTTCTCCACGTTCCCAGTGTTGGTGTATACTGGTCAGGTCTCTTCATGTTCCCAGTGTTGGTGTATACTGGTCAAGTCTCTTATCCACGTTCCCAGTGTTGGTGTATACTGGTCAGGTCTCTTCTCTACGTTCCCAGTGTTGGTGTATACTGGTCAGGTCTCTTCTCCATGTTCCCAGTGTTGGTGTATACTGGTCAGGTCTCTTCATGTTCCCAGTGTTGGTGTATACTGGTCAGGTCTCTTCACGTTCCCAGTGTTGGTGTATACTTGTCAGGTCTCTTCTCTACGCTCCCAGTGTTGGTGTATACTGGTCAGGTCTCTTCTCCACGTTCCCAGTGTTGGTGTATACTGGTCAGGTCTCTTCTCCACGTTCCCAGTGTTGGTGTGTTGGTGTATACTGGTCAGGTCTCTTTTCCACGTTCCCAGTGTTGGTGTATACTGGTCAGGTCTCTTCTCCACATTCCCAGTGTTGGTGTATACTGATCAGGTCTCTTATCCACTGTCACGCTCCCCGGGTCCTTGGCTCCCCTCCCCGGGTCCTCCGCTCCGCTCCTCGGGTCCTCAGCCCCGCTCCCCGGCTCACATGCCACGCTCCCGGGTCCTTGGCTCCGGTGCCCGTGACTCGCCCACCCCAGGGCTAGGGGACACCCGGTGCCGGGCCGGACTAGTCCGGTGGTAGTCAGTGGTGGCTGGGCCCGGCTCCGTGGCCCTGGTGGGTGTCAGTTGAATATGTGGCTGATGAGTTGAAGTTAATGTTCGTGACGCCACCTGTGGTATGCGGCTATTAAGCCGCCGCTGCTATGGGAGAACTCCGGGGTGATGTTATGGCAGCTATGATGTTACTGCTCCCCACAGGTGGAGCGATGCCCCGGGATACAGTTGGTGCCCGTGAAAGTCTATGGTGTTGTGTGGCTAACACGGTGCAGGGCCGACAGGCGAGGAAAGAACCAGGCACAAACAACAGTCTCTTTACCTTCTCCTCTTTTACTCTGGGAACAGTCCAGTCCTGGGAGACCGTTACAGGTGGTGATGGGGATCCGGTCGGCCTGGAAGTACTTGGGATGATCTTTCTGGCCAGCTGAGTATGAGGCCTACTCCTGTACTTTGCTTTGTGATGATAGGACCCTGCTTCTCTGAATCCAGCAATGGCCCTCTTTGCTGCTGGGACCGATGGCACGTCCCTTCTTTCTGTAGGTGGCTGCGCAGACCCTCTCTCTGGTGCTTCTCCGCTGGAGTCCACTCCGGGCCCTGATGCTGCAGCTGTACCTTGGATGTTTCTGGGCCAGGGGCTTGCAGCTCTCCTGCCCTTCGGACTCGGCTACCAGGGGCGGATTTTATACCCTGGCAACCACAGACTCCGATGTCTGAGTCTCTCTGCTGCCTCTCAGCTATTCCTGCTTCTCTGGGCCAAGCTGCTCCAGCTCTAGGCCCCAGATTCACAGGACAGCTCACTCTGCGTCTGTTCACTTCCACTACTCCCTACAGACTGGCTGCACTTCCTCCCTCTGGTCAGGTAGAGGAAGGCTCCCTGGAATTCCAGGTTCAGAGCTCCCCCTGCTGGCCGGAGGGAGAACTGTGTTGGGCGTTAAACCTGCTGGCCAATGGATCTCCCAATTACCTCCAGGCTCAGCATTAACCCTTTGGGAGGGCAATGCTGCTGTGGCGACCAGGTCCTAGGGCGCCACACTCCCCCTTAGTTAAATTCAGTACTCCCGGACTGTGGAAACAAAACATAACATGTCATACATTTCATCCCAATATGGGAGGCACATTATTTTTAACGTTACAACTTCAGACAGTACTATAAGAGTCCAGTGTGGCTCCCTGCCGGGTGTCCATTACACTGCTCCATGGGGGACCCGCCGCGATCAAACCCCCAACGTAGGCTCTGGGCGTGCGTCAGAGCATTGATGACCCCACTCTATGCACGCCGGACGGGTTTTTCTTCAGGGGTGTTGAGCACACTGGTGCTAACTATAAACAATTTAGGTGTTGGCCACCCATAGTCCAGTGGCCCAATTGTCCATTTTCGCAATCACAAAAAAAAACATTTTGTACACGACATTACAGACTTTTCACATAACTATTTACATTCTAATAAATACTCTTTCTTTATATAGTTGATTCCCTATACCTTAGAGGGGGTTGTCCCCGAGTGCTGCGTTGAGACCTGCGTAGCTCTGGTGTTTGTCCCTGACTACTTAGTGTGTCTCCTATCTCAGCACTACCGGTAGGCCTAACCCCAATAGGTATGCATGATGATTGCCTATGTGGTCTAGGAGTCGCCAAGGGTATGACAGGTTCACCACTGACAGGGGGTTGATCCTCCTGTTCCACTGCTGGCGTGTCACCGCGTGTCGGGGCGGACGGTTCTTTGGGTGGATCCGGAACCTGTTCTGTTTCTGGCTCGACCAACTGTGGGAACGTCAGGACCGGTACCACTACGGCACCATTTATGCGGGTCCAAGTCTTGGGGAATTTGCCGAGGATCGTTTGTATCATCTCTTCCCCTTCTTCTCGAACTTCCTCCACTTCCCTTTGAACTTTGCACCGCTCAGGGCACGTCTTCAGGCGGTCTCTGGATATTGCTTGACAAGTCTTGCCTTCGTCCTTGCTTATGAGGCACACCTTACTGTTGTCAAAGTTGGAGGGGATAATGGTGTAGGGCTCGTTCTCCCACTGATCATCCAATTTATGCGTCCTCCGCTTCTTCTTGAGGACTTGTTCTCCAGGTGCTAAGGGAGTTGCTGGGGCCGTTTGATTGTACTGCTGCTCTTGTCTTGTTCTGGCTTGAGACAGGCTCCTCTCTACGCATTCCTGGACCTTACGGTACTGCTGCTGCCGTTCTGTATCCCAATCCTCTATTTCTTGAACCGCCTCAGGCGACACAGTCCCCATCTCAAAGTCTACAGGCAACCTGCCAGGTCTGGCTCGCATCAGGTAAGCGGGGCTGCAGTTGGTCGAATTTACTGGGATATGGTTGTACAGGTCGACCAGATCTGGCAGCTTCTCTGGCCATTGGTTCCTTTCTTCCAGAGGTAGAGTCTTCATAAGTCTTGGAGTAGACTATGACGTCATCCAGGTACAACAGCACGGTTTCGAAGTTGTGGTGGCCCAAGCAGCACTCCATCAACCGTTGGAATGTCCCTGGGGCGTTGCAGAGCCCGAATGGCATGCAGTTGAACTCGCAGAGGCCCATCGGCGTCGTGAATGCAGTCTTCTCCTTGTCCGCCTCTGCCACGGGAACCTGCCAATACCCACTGGTGAGATCCAAGGTGGAGAAATAGTTAGCTGACTTTAAGGCTGTTAGTGACTCCTCTATTCTGGGTAGGGGATAAGCATCTTTATGTGTAATGCGGTTAATTTGCCTGTAATCTACACACATTCTCATTGTACCATCCTTTTTCTTTACGAGCACTAGTGGAGCTGCCCAGGGGCTACAACTATCTCTGATAACCCCAGCCTCCTTCATTTCCCGTAACATTTCTTTGGCACGCTGATACTGTGCGGGGGGTACAGGGCGGTATCTCTCTTTAACGGGAGGATGATCACCCGTGGGGATTTGATGTTTAACCCCTTTCACCTGCCCAAAATCTAGGGGGTGTTTGCTGAAGACCCGCTCGTACTCCTGTACCACCCGGTAAACCCCATTCTTTTGGTGTGAGGGGGTGGAGTCGGTGCCCACATGTAAGTTTTGGCACCAGTCTTCCAGCTGCCCCTTGGAGCCCTTGTCTTCCGCCTGGTCGGACGGGATCAAGGGTTCCACTGCTTTGATGGTGTTGTTGCCGACAGTGTACAGTTTTGCTACAGTGGCGTACCGGGGCAATTTGGCTTCCTCCTCCCCACAATTCAGGACACGGATGGGCACTCTCCCCTTGCGGACGTCTGCTACCCCTCTGGCTATCAGGACTCCAGGCCTACTGTCTGAATACACCGGTTCTACCAAGGCATGGTAATCCTGACCCTTGAGGCCTATTGCTGCCCGACACCATATCAACATTTCACTTCTTGGGGGTATTGCAATGGGTAGGGGGTCACTTACCCTCACACTGCCAATTTCTCCTCCGGCCAGCTCCACCTGCTGCCTCCTCATCAGGGCTCTGATCTCCCTCTGTAGGGCACGCTGCTGCCCGGAGCTGGCAGTTTCAGACGCCTGCTGCAACAAAATTATCACTTCGGCAATACAATTTTCTATCACATTTGTACCAATGGTTACCAGCGGGTCAGATTCTTTGCGATCAATATCTACAATTATCATCCCCTGACATGGCAATTCCACCCGCCCCACTTTAATGGTTACTTCTTTATACCCAATTTGAGGTAAGGGCTGACCATTACTGGCCACAATTGTTAAATCATCATCTGGGCCATGGTCAATGTCTGAATCAGCCCAATATCTTTTGTACAGTTTATAGGGGATGGTCGTTACCTGGGACCCAGTATCCAGGAGGGCATTCAAAGGGATCCCATCCAGCACAATAGGAAGGACCGGTCGTCCTCCCACATACTTGCTGCGGCTGGGGGTTGAGCCGGGCTTCCTTACACCTGGGGGTCGGCTCCTGGCCCCAGGCTCGGCCCATTTAAAGGACAGTATCGTGCAATGTGGCCCGCCTGGCTGCAGCGGCGGCAGATCGGTTGTCCCGTTGAATCATACCGGTCTGTGTCTCTGCCTCGGGTCGGCGGAACCCTCCTCTGTCGCATCCATGGGACGTCATCTGGGCTGGAGGCCAACTCGATTTTTGCAGGCGATGGGGTCACTTGTAGGGACTGCACGATCTTGGCAAGGGCAGCTACAGTCTTGGTCAGCTCCTGGAACTGCTGTCTGAGCTCTGCAGTGGGATCCTTATCCAGGGACTGCGCCTCAGCCCCTGCAGTGGCTCGTGTTGCAGGCACCACCCCGGGGTACGTGATAGCAAGAGGCCGGAGGGGCACTGGGTCATTCGGTGTAGATTCTCTCAGTACCCGGATGGCCTGGTCCTTAAACTTTGCAAAGTCCAGAGCAGGGTTCTGCAGGACCATGATACGCAGCTGGGTCCTGTGGGCATCTGACAGGAGCCCCTCTATGAACTGCTCAGTTAGGAGTTTGTGTTCTTCACGTACACTCTCTGGGTCCACTTGTTTAACCGCTTTCAGGGCCTCCTGCAGGTTTAAGGCATAGTCCCTTATGCTGTCTGTGGGCCGCTGCTTGCACCCAAAGAATCTCATCTTTATCTCTGCTGCGGTGCGGGTGTCAAAAGTACTCTTTAGCTTGGCCAGTATCTGGGTTACTGTCCCTTTATCTGTATCAGGCCAGGACTTCACTTCACGCTGGGCTGCGCCGGCTAGCTGTCCCATTAATATGCCCACCTTCTGGCTCTCAGTCAGCGGATACACCCGGAATAAGCTGTGCAGGCTTTCTCTGAAGTCGCTCAAGGTATGGGACTCCCCGGAATACTGCGGCAGCCATTCTGCGCCCGGTATGTACGGCATGGTGATCGGCATTACCGGCGCTACAGCGGGGGATGGGGCGACGGCGACAGGGATCGCTTCGGCGGGCGCTGCGGCGTCTCGGGCTATGGCAGCCACCTGCCCTCCCTCTGCGTCGGACATCTTCCTCCCCCTTAGTGAACCTTACCAGGCTCCGTTCACTTTTCAAATTTCCTTCCGGGTCGCGCGGGGTTAACAGCGCTCTGCTCTGATGGCGCGCTCCCTTCGCGCTCTTTGTCAGGCACGCCCCCCTTCTTCCTGCGCTCAGCGAGGATAATGGCGGCGGCAGTTTTCAAACAGTGAAACACGCAGTAATACAGTCTTTAAAGCGCAATTATTCAGGCGCACAGTACCCGGTGGAACCGGGCACGAAATCCTGTTCGTGACGCCAAAAGTTGACTCGCCCACCCCAGGGCTAGGGGACACCCGGTGCCGGGCCGGACTAGTCCGGTGGTAGTCAGTGGTGGCTGGGCCCGGCTCCGTGGCCCTGGTGGGTGTCAGTTGAATATGTGGCTGATGAGTTGAAGTTAATGTTCGTGACGCCACCTGTGGTATGCGGCTATTAAGCCGCCGCTGCTATGGGAGAACTCCGGGGTGATGTTATGGCAGCTATGATGTTACTGCTCCCCACAGGTGGAGCGATGCCCCGGGATACAGTTGGTGCCCGTGAAAGTCTATGGTGTTGTGTGGCTAACACGGTGCAGGGCCGACAGGCGAGGAAAGAACCAGGCACAAACAACAGTCTCTTTACCTTCTCCTCTTTTACTCTGGGAACAGTCCAGTCCTGGGAGACCGTTACAGGTGGTGATGGGGATCCGGTCGGCCTGGAAGTACTTGGGATGATCTTTCTGGCCAGCTGAGTATGAGGCCTACTCCTGTACTTTGCTTTGTGATGATAGGACCCTGCTTCTCTGAATCCAGCAATGGCCCTCTTTGCTGCTGGGACCGATGGCACGTCCCTTCTTTCTGTAGGTGGCTGCGCAGACCCTCTCTCTGGTGCTTCTCCGCTGGAGTCCACTCCGGGCCCTGATGCTGCAGCTGTACCTTGGATGTTTCTGGGCCAGGGGCTTGCAGCTCTCCTGCCCTTCGGACTCGGCTACCAGGGGCGGATTTTATACCCTGGCAACCACAGACTCCGATGTCTGAGTCTCTCTGCTGCCTCTCAGCTATTCCTGCTTCTCTGGGCCAAGCTGCTCCAGCTCTAGGCCCCAGATTCACAGGACAGCTCACTCTGCGTCTGTTCACTTCCACTACTCCCTACAGACTGGCTGCACTTCCTCCCTCTGGTCAGGTAGAGGAAGGCTCCCTGGAATTCCAGGTTCAGAGCTCCCCCTGCTGGCCGGAGGGAGAACTGTGTTGGGCGTTAAACCTGCTGGCCAATGGATCTCCCAATTACCTCCAGGCTCAGCATTAACCCTTTGGGAGGGCAATGCTGCTGTGGCGACCAGGTCCTAGGGCGCCACACCCGTTCTTCCCAGGCCCCCTGGTCTCCGATCGCGGCGCCCGACGGCCTCCCAGGCCCTGGCCGGCTCCCCTGCGTCCTCTTCTCAGCCTCCTTCCCTGGCTTCTGGCACCCGGGCTGCGCGCATGCGCATTAGGGCGCGCGCGCGGTCACTGACCCTTTCTTAAAGGGCCAGCGTCCATTAACAGGAAATGAGGCTGAACAGGTACAGGGTATATAGGGGTGTATTGTCCAAGAGGGCGGGGCCTGATCTTCGTGTTTTCCAAGCTAGGAGTCAGGTCTCCTTGTGTCGTCTTGCCATACTCACGTATCTCTCTTCTAGAGCTGATCCTGCCTCGCCATCCGGTCCTGCTGAATCCCGAACCCCGCACGCTGTCCGTCTGCCATCTGACAGTCCGTACCATCTCGGATCCCTGCGGTGACCCGTCATCTCGCTCCAAAGGTTCCGGACCCCGCCTGACATCACCTCGGCTTCCGAACCTGAGCTACGTCACCCGGACTACCATCTGTGACTCCGCGGTCCCAGGGACTCCTTCGTTACACTCACTGGCACGGACTGTTCTACTGCCCATAGTGCTTCAGCTACCGGACTCCTTACCACCATCTTAGAGTTCGGCCCAGTGGATCCACCTCCTGGGTCTGCCCGACCGCCTGGCCCTGACAGTAAGATCAGGCCATGGATCCCGCTGCAGCACTAGCGGCCTTGCAAGAGGAACTCCAACGCCAGCGTGAAGTCCAGACCCGCATGCTGAACTTTATGACGTCCGTGGACACTCGCCTGACCACGCTACAAGCGGCAGTCACGTCTTCAACATCCAAAGCCGCCACTAGTCAAGCCACGTCCCCCGCTCCCGTGGCTGCCTCTTCGGATGCTTCCCGACTGCGTTTAGCTTCACCACCCCGGTACGCCGGAGATCCCAAGACCTGCAGGGGGTTTATAAACCAATGCTCCCTCCATTTCACGCAGCTGCCACATCTGTTTGCCTCCGACCAAGCCAAGGTCGCCTTCATCATGTCTCACCTGGAGGGCGAGGCACTGGCGTGGATGAACCCGTTGTGGGAGAAGGAGGATCCTATGACCAAGGATCTTCAAGAGTTCCTGCAGGCCTTTCGCAGCACCTTTGACGAGCCGGGACGCGCCTCTGCGTCTGCTTCATCTCTTCTCCGATTACGTCAAGGAACACTGACGGTGGGCCAATACGCCATCCGTTTCCGCACTTTGGCTTCAGAACTCGGGTGGAATAATGAGGCCCTAACAGCCGCCTTCTGGGAGGGACTCTCGAGTCGCATCAAAGATGAGTTGGCGGGTCGTGACGTGCCCTCCACCCTAGATGCCCTGATTGCCCTAGCAACTCGAGTGGACATTCGTTTTCAGGAGCGCTCCAAAGAGCTGTCTCGTGAGAGACGTCCGGTACGGCATTCTTCTCCTCCACAGAAGCCCTCCGTACCTCAGTCATCAACAGCTGGGATTCCCGTCCACGAGCCCATGCAGATCGACCGAGTACGACAGTCTGAACAACGTCGAGCAGAGCGGCTCGCCAAGGGCCTCTGCTTTTACTGCGGAGAGGGAACACACCTCCTACGCTCCTGTCCAGAAAGGCCGGGAAACTCCAAAGCCTAGGGTTGGTAGGAGAGGCCACCCTAGGTGCTGGGACTCTCTCAGATCCGGTTATGTGGACTGTGCAAGTGTCTACGGGAGAGACGCGCTTCACGGCTGAGGCATACCTCGATTCTGGAGCAGCAGGCAATTTCATCCAGCAGGCCACTGTGGACAAGTACCAGCTGCCTGTTACTCTACTCGAGAAGCCCCTAGTGATTGCCTCTGTGGATGGGAGACCCCTCTCTGATACCATCTCCTGGGTCACCAGACCGGTCGAACTGCGTATCGGTGCCCTGCACACCGAGAACATCGCTCTCTACGTCCTACCACACATGTCCCATCAAATCCTGCTGGGACTTCCCTGGTTGCGGACACACGAACCATCAGTCAGCTGGGGTACTGGCGAAATCACCCAATGGGGTCCTGCTTGTCATGAGAAGTGTCTGAAATCCATACAACCCATCCGACGACCTCCGGTTCCAGAGAACCTACCGGAACTGCCCTCGGCCTATTGGTCCTTCGCAGACGTTTTTGACAAGAAGGAGTCTGAGGTACTTCCGCCACACCGTCCCTACGATTGTGCCATCGACCTGCTCCCAGGAACAACACCACCTCGAGGACGGATATATCCGTTGTCTCCCGCCGAAACCAGGGCCATGTCTACCTACATCACAGAGAGTCTGGCAAAGGGATTCATCCGGAGATCCTCCTCTCCTGCGGGAGCGGGCTTCTTCTTCGTTAAGAAGAAAGAGGGTGACCTACGCCCATGCATCGACTACCGGGGTCTGAATCAGATCACCGTCAAAAACAAGTACCCTCTGCCGCTCATCCCCGAATTGTTCGACCGGCTCAGAGGAGCCCGTGTGTTCACCAAGCTGGATCTGCGGGGTGCATACAACCTAGTTCGTATCCGCTCCGGGGACGAATGGAAGACCGCGTTTAATACTCGCGATGGGCACTATGAATACTGCGTGATGCCCTTCGGCTTGTGTAACGCACCAGCAGTCTTCCAAGAATTGGTGAACGACATATTCCGGGACCTTCTCTACATCTGTGTAGTAGTTTATCTGGATGACATCCTTATCTACTCTCCGGACCTCCAGACCCACAGAGAGAACGTACAGCTGGTTCTACAAAGACTGAGAGAGAATCGTCTCTACGCCAAATATGAGAAGTGTGTCTTTGAGCAGTCTTCTCTCCCTTTCCTGGGATACATCATCTCGGGCACTGGACTGCAGATGGATCCAAAGAAGGTCTCCTCCATACTCAACTGGCCTCCCCCTTCTGGACTGAAGGCAATCCAACGGTTCCTGGGATTCGCCAACTACTACCGCCAGTTTATCCCTCACTTCTCTGCCCTGACTGCTCCTCTCTCCGCTTTGACCAAAAAGGAGGCTAATCCAAAGGACTGGTCACCTGCGGCCGACGCCGCGTTTTGCTCACTGAAGCGAGCATTTGCCTCCGCGCCTGTACTCCACCGTCCGGAGTTAAACCGCCAGTTCACCTTGGAGGTGGATGCCTCCTCCTCGGGAGCCGGAGCAGTGCTCATGCAGAAGTCCTCCTCCGGCAAGATGGTGACGTGCGGTTTCTTCTCCAAGAGCTTCTCAGCACCTGAACGCAATTACACCATCGGTGACCGAGAACTATTGGCGGTCAAACTGGCTCTGGAGGAGTGGCGCTACCTCCTGGAAGGAGCAGTGTACCCCGTGATTATCTACATGGACCACAAGAACCTGGAATACCTGCGGTCCGCTCAGCGACTGAACCCACGGCAAGCCAGGTGGTCCCTATTCTTTGCCAGGTTTGACTTCCAGCTCCATTTCCGACCCGCGGACAAGAACGTACGCGCTGATGCTTTGTCTAGGTCTTCCATGCCCATGGAACAAGAGGAAGAGACTACCCAACCCATCATCTCTCCTAGCAAGATCATTTCGGTGGCCCCTGTCACCCTGGCCCAGATACCGCCCGGAAAGACCTATGTCTCTGAGACTGACAGGCAAAAAGTGTTACACTGGGGTCATGCCTCAAAAACAGCCGGTCATGCAGGCCAGAAGAGAACATGGGGTGCGATTGCACGCCATTACTGGTGGCCATCCCTTCGCAAGGACGTCGCTGCTTTTGTCTCTGCCTGCTCCTCTTGTGCCAGAAACAAGACGCCCAAACACCTGCCCTATGGCCGTCTTCTGCCTCTGCCTATACCCTCAGTTCCCTGGCAACACATTGCGATGGACTTTATTACGGACTTGCCATTATCCTCTGGACACACAGTCATATGGGTCGTGGTGGACCGGTTCTCCAAAATGGCCCACTTCATCCCCATGGCTGGACTGCCCTCTGCTCAGGAACTCGCGGAAGCCTATATCCATCACATCTTCCGCTTGCATGGCTTTCCATCCCACATCGTGTCCGACAGAGGAACTCAGTTCACCTCCCGCTTCTGGAGGGCGCTCTGCAAACACCTGGGAGTAACTCTGGACTTTTCTTCCGCATACCATCCTCAGTCTAATGGCCAAGTGGAGAGGGTCAATCAAATCTTGACATCCTTCTTACGTCACTATGTCAACACCCATCACGACGACTGGTCCACGCTTCTGCCTTGGGCTGAATTCTCACATAACCACCACATCAGTGAGTCGTCCTCCAAATCTCCCTTCCATGTCGTTTACGGACTTCAGCCCTCCGTTCCATTGCCTATATCCCCTTCTTCGGATGTCCCTGCGGCTGATACTGTAGCCCGTGACTTCGCTACCATTTGGGACTCTGTCAAGGCGTCCCTTGGACGCGCTTCCCAGCGGATGAAGAAACACGCTGACAAGAGGCGTCTGGACCCTCCGTGTTTCTCTCCTGGTGACCTGGTCTGGCTTGCTTCCCAGTACATCCGATTGAAGATACCTTCCTACAAGCTGGGTCCTCGCTACATCGGGCCGTTTAAGGTCCTCGCCAAGATCAATGAGGTCTCCTACAAGCTACAGCTCCCGGCCACGATGAGGATACCCAACTCATTCCACGTCTCCCTGCTCAAGCCGGTTGTCCTTGGTCCCTTCTCCGCTGCTGCCAGTCCGGCTCCTCCACCTATTGCCGATGACGACATCTATGCGGTAAGGGATATCGTGGCCATGAAGACCGTACGAGGTCGACAGATCTTCCTGGTGGACTGGGAGGGGTATGGTCCTGAGGATAGGTCCTGGGAGCCCAGGGAGAACGTGGGCACTCCTCTGATCCGTGCCTTCATGTCCCGGTTGCGGGGAGGGGGGCGTGGGGGGGGGGGTACTGTCACGCTCCCCGGGTCCTTGGCTCCCCTCCCCGGGTCCTCCGCTCCGCTCCTCGGGTCCTCAGCCCCGCTCCCCGGCTCACCTGCCACGCTCCCCGGGTCCTTGGCTCCGGTGCCCGTCCTTCCCAGGCCCCCTGGTCTCCGATCGCGGCGCCCGACGGCCTCCCAGACCCTGGCCGGCTCCCCTGCGTCCTCTTCTCAGCCTCCTTCCCTGGCTTCTGGCACCCGGGCTGCGCGCATGCGCATTAGGGCGCGCGCGCGGTCACTGACCCTTTCTTAAAGGGCCAGCGTCCATTAACAGGAAATGAGGCTGAACAGGTACAGGGTATATAGGGGTGTATTGTCCAAGAGGGCGGGGCCTGATCTTCGTGTTTTCCAAGCTAGGAGTCAGGTCTCCTTGTGTCGTCTTGCCATACTCACGTATCTCTCTTCTAGAGCTGATCCTGCCTCGCCATCCGGTCCTGCTGAATCCCGAACCCCGCACGCTGTCCGTCTGCCATCTGACAGTCCGTACCATCTCGGATCCCTGCGGTGACCCGTCATCTCGCTCCAAAGGTTCCAGACCCCGCCTGACATCACCTCGGCTTCCGAACCTGAGCTACGTCACCCGGACTACCATCTGTGACTCCGCGGTCCCAGGGACTCCTTCGTTACACTCACTGGCACGGACTGTTCTACTGCCCATAGTGCTTCAGCTACCGGACTCCTTACCACCATCTTAGAGTTCGGCCCAGTGGATCCACCTTCTGGGTCTGCCCGACCGCCTGGCCCTGACATCCACGTTCCCAGTGTTGGTGTATACTGGTCAGGTCTCTTCTCCACGTTCCCTGTGTTGGTGTATACTGGTCAGGTCTCTTCTCCACATTCCCAGTGTTGGTGTATACTGATCAGGTCTCTTATCCACGTTCCCAGTGTTGGTGTATATTGGTCAGGTCTCTTCTCCATGTTCCCAGTGTTGGTGTATACTGGTCAGGTCTCTTCTCCACGTTCCCAGTGTTGGTGTATACTGGTCAGGTCTCTTCTCTACGTTCCCAGTGTTGGTGTATACTGGTCAGGTCTCTTCTCCACGTTCCCAGTGTTGGTGTATACTGGTCAGGCCTCTTCTCCACGTTCCCAGTGTTGGTGTATACTAGTCAGGTCTCTTCTCCATGTTCCCAGTGTTGGTGTATACTGGTCAGGTCTCTTCTCCACGTTCCCAGTGTTGGTGTATACTGGTCAGGTCTCTTCTCCACGTTCCCAGTGTTGGTGTATACTGGTCAGGTCTCTTCTCCATGTTCCCAGTGTTGGTGTATACTGGTCAGGTCTCTTCTCCACGTTCCCAGTGTTGGTGTATACTGGTCAGGTCTCTTCTCTACGTTCCCAGTGTTGGTGTATACTGGTCAGGTCTCTTCTCCACGTTCCCAGTGTTGGTGTATACTGGTCAGGTCTCTTCTCCACATTCCCAGTGTTGGTGTATACTGGTCAGGTCTCTTCTCCACGTTCCCAGTGTTGGTGTATACTGGTCAGGTCTCTTCTCCACATTTCCAGTGTTGGTGTATACTGGTCAGGTCTCTTCTCCATGTTCCAAGTGTTGGTGTTGAGATGGGGTCCTTCACCCATATCACACAATCAGCAGAGCGAGAGATGGCTGTACAATCCAATAAGCATTTATTCCAAGCAAATCAAACGGTCCATAACATAATCCACCATATAGAGGGTAAAATATTGTAGAAACACGAATATAGTCAGTGTCATAGTAAGTGTCAGCGTTGCATCCGCTGGACGACGCAGCGTCGTTATTTTGACGCTGCATTGGGCGGAAGGAACGCAGCATGTAATGTTTTTTTGAGCAGCGGAATCCTTTGGATTTCACTGCGCATGCTCTCTCTGGCTCCCTGCACCCGTAACCAGGGTACACATCGGGTAACCAAGGAACCCTGGTTACGTGTGCCGGGAGCACGACACTTTCCCGCTCGGCTCCGCACCCTCCCGCATTCCGTATGTATACACACACACACACACACACACACACAATCGCGCGCACACACACACACACACACACACACACACACAGTCTCACACTCACTCACCTGTCCCCCAGCGATGCAGTCCCCGCGGCACTGACGTCCTCAGCCATGGCCCCGCTCGGCTCCACCCACTTTGCACTCCGCCCCCCGCACACATTGTTGGCGACCGGAAGAGCTGATCACCTGGCGGCCGGCTACTGTGAGCGATCAGCTGATCACCCGGCGGCCGGCTACTGTGAGTGATCGGCTGATCACCCGGCGGCCGACTACTGTTAGCTATCAGCTGATCGTTCACAATAGTCTGCCGACGGTAAACTAAAAAAAAAAACACAAAACGGATTGCGTTGTTTTGCAGCATCCGTTGCATCCGTTGTGCCACTATATGCAACACATCCGTTGCATCCGTCACACAAAGCAATGCAACGGATACCGTTCAACGCAAGTGTGAAAGTAGCCTTAGGGCCAGGAACATTACAGGGGGTGATTACCTACAGACAATACAATGTACACACAAGCAATGCAAATAATGGACAGTGAACGACGCCTAAACATTAACCCACACAAAATGGTACATGACACACAATATCCCACCATCACAACCTCTCCCCCTTCTGAATAAGTGAGTATGTCATGAGGTCTACACAGACCTCTGGCCACCTCACTTAAGTCCATGTTGCTCAGCTGTTGATACTCTATGGTTCTTCTTGCCGGGACAGTCCATCAGCATTCTGGTGTTGGCTTCCACGCTTGTATTGGATGGAGAAGCTGTAGATAGTCATTTGTACAGCGGTAGGGTTGGAAGGACAAGCTTCCCTTTGTGTCCTCCTTCACTCAAACTGTGTTTCCTGCATCCACAAATCGGCATTGTAGATGTCCCACATCATTTCCTAGGAGAATATGCGCAGGCTATCACTCCAACCACACATAGCTTGACCCCAAAGCCAAAGTCCAGATCTACAGTCGCCTTTGGGATATTCCTCCTTTGTCCTCCAGACAATTCAATAACAATCCCTGGTCCATGCTTACTTTGATGGGGGAGAGGAACTTGGAGCTGTGGCTCTCACCTCATAAACCCCTAGTGGCCGACCATGAGTGTTAGAGTCCTTAGGCAAGTCAACTTGAAGGGGTGATAACTCTTCCCCCCTTGTATTTGTCTGTAGAGAATGAACAGGTCGATTGGGTGCAAGGTCATTCCTTAATCGACCAGCAGGGCAAGTGTTTTGCAGATGCCCAGGCTGCCCACATCGATAACATCTCCTCTGCATTATACTCCTTCCAATGTGCATTCTGAAGAAGGCAGTAGGAGAACCTGGTGACAGAGGCCATACACTCCAACAGGGGCATCTATGGTGCAGGGGTCAGTGGTACACTCCAGTGGAGGTGGTGGTAACTCTTCCTCAGGCGGGATGGAGTGCACAAGATGCACCGGACAAGGTGGAGGTGTGTGGGGGTCCCTCCGAGTCCTTGCAGGGCAACTGGATTGCAGGTGCCCAGGTTGTCCACACACATAACATGTCCTCTCTGTGATTCCCACAGGGTGTGGTCGGAACTGTTGGTGCCCAGGATTGTGAGCCGTGGTTGTCGTTGGTCTGCGGCTGGTTGGAGGAGCAGATATAACCGGAGGGGTCTGGGACCCAGGAGCAGGCTGTGGCTTATTGTTGAGAGGCCTCCTCCATTGTGGTCGGATAGTAAGGGCCTCATCAGCCAGGGCTGCAGCTCTATCCAAGGAGCACGGCGTGCGCTCTCTGACCCATTCCCATATTTCTCAGGGACACTTAAAAAGGAATTGTTCTATAAGAAATACCTGCATTACATCTTCCACAGTGAAGGCGTCTTCCACTTCCAGCCATCTTCGACATGCCTGGGACATCTTATGGGCATACATCCTAAACGATCTGCCCGTGGTGCATGGGGGGTCTCGGAACTGTGCCCTATGTGAGTCTGGGGTGATGGCATGGTAATCCAAGATAGTTCGCTCTACAATGTTGTAATCCCGGTTCTGCTGTGAGTCAATGGTGCGATAAAGCCTCTGCAAGGCTTCCGTTCAGGAGTCCCACTAACAAACGCACCCAGCCAGAGTGGGGAACCTCCATCACCGCACACTGCTGCTCAAAGTCCTTGAAGAACCCTTCCACATCTCCGGAAGCCTCATCAAATGGCTCAAAGTCCTTCCAAGGTGATCCGTACAGGCTCCCGGATCACTGGGTTTATACTCCAACTCACATTACTCCCTCTGTCGAACGTCATTGCTTCTTGTCTCCTCTGTGCTCGGCGAGCAGCCTGCTCCTTATATTCCTGAGATACACCGGAGCCAATAGCTGCCATTCCTTCTTCAAACCACACCACCCACTGGCTTCTTTTGGGCAAGGATCATCGTCCTCAGTGCTTGTCCGTCAGACATCTGGGAGGAGGTGGACTGGCTCTCACCCACCAATAGATGAATTAAGGCCTCTGTGGCGCCCTGGACAAGCCAGGTCGTTACAGGTACTGCTGTGTCGCCCTGGGCAAGCCAGGGGACACAGGTCACAACACCACCACACCCCACACTCCAGGTAGGCACATCTGCTAACCAGAAATCCTTGTTGCCTTCCTCCAAGAGTCTGTTGATGCACACCAGGGGGTGGGCCAGGCGGTTGGCTCCGCCCACCAAGGAGCTCACAACTCTGGAGGCAGGAAGTTACCAGGCAGATAGCCCCGGGCAGGGGAAGAGTGCAGTCTAGCTGAGGGCTAGAGTAAACAAACAACAAGTGAAAGTGAAGGAAAGAAGAGTAGTAAAGGAGGAAAGCAGGAAGTGGTGACAGAGCAAAGAGTGAGCAAGCCTGAGAGCCCAGCTGTGTGTAGGGCTAGAACAGCAAGGTCAGCGACGGCGGTGACTGTCCGGAGGGGGACCGTTTGGAAGTTCCTGGAAGGACCCCGTTGGCTGTGTGCCCGGTGGTCTGGAGCAGTGTTCCGAAAGACAGTCAGCACCAGGGCAGGGGCCTCTCGGACCCCGGCAAGGCTAGGAGTCGCCAAATTTGCCGAATCTGTCAGTGAAGGGGACGTAGATTCCCCCAACAACCAAGTCCCGATTGAAGGCAACAGTCCAACCTGTACAACAGAGGCACCGCCACCGCCAGGGCACCAGTCTCTGAGGGCCAGCGCCTGCGGGCAAAGTGTAGAGCTCCTCCGGCCCAGCTTGAAGCCGGGGAGCGGGTTACCGGTGGGGACCCATCGCAACCATCCGTACATACAGGTGCAAGGAAGAGGGACATCACCGTCACCTACCGGGGAAGCAAAGCAGCCGTCTGTGGGACCGTCCTACCAGCCGTTTGGTTTACCGTACAAACTGTGTCCAAGTCTCAGGCTGAGTGAGTACCATAGTGCCGCAAGGCACAGCGCTGCCCCCGCGTCCCTGCGCCCACCAGGCCCTGCACCTCACAAGCCATCACCGGGCCCCGGGATCACCAACCCCTACCCACGGAGGGGCAACACAACACCTGGCTGCTCCCCATCACCATCCCCGGGATCCCCGCATTGAGCAGCGGTGGTGCTACACATCACCACAACCGTGGGTGGCGTCACGGACATTATCCCAACACCCCAAACAACCCCCCTTTCACTCACGGGCGAGGAGTGCCGCTCGAGAAACCCCGGGATCCGGCCTACGGCTCGAGCCACCACTGAGCAGCTGCCGGACCCGAGCAGAAGGGGTGAGCGCGGTGTGCTGACACCCTCCTCCCCGCCCGCGACAACTTGGCGTCACGAACAGGATCTTACCGCTCTGCCGTCTGGTAGAGGTGCGCCTCGTTACCGCCGGAGGTATCCGGCAGAAAAATTTCAGAAGCCGCCATCTTTGGCGCGAAAAGTTCCCGCTCGAGCGTCTTCTCGAGCAGTAGAGGCGCGAAGGCCAAAACCCCGCCCCGAGAGAGGAGGGGCCGGAAAGAGCTAAGGGGGACGGAAACAAGATGTCTGCGCCCGACGGAGCCGCTGGAGGAGCGGTGGTCGCAGCCGCAGCGGCACCCGCGGATGGGAATGGGCCTGCCCAGGTCCCGGCCGTACCGGCGGGAGGTGCCGCGGCCCCCGCGCTTGCTCGGGTCATGCCGTTTTCCTTGCCCTATGCGCCCGGAGCTGCCTGTCTACCGCAGTATGACGGGAAACCGGATGCCTTACAGGCCTTCCGGAAAAAGCTTAACCCGTTGCTAGAGCTGTACCCCCTGACTGATAAGCAACGTGCAGCGATAGTGCTAGGCCAGTTAACCGGTGCGGCGGAGCAGGAAGCGGAGACCTGGGCCGAGGGGGACCGGCTCTCTGTAGCCACCATCTTCGAGAAGCTACAGACTGCCTTCGAGACCCGGACTGAAGCTGAGCTGAGGATGCAGTTTTACCAGTGCCGGCAACGAGCTGGGGATAGCATTCGGGACTATGCTCTACGTCTGCAGACCGCCCTCCGCACGCTGAAGCGGGTGAACTCTATTAATGAGGCGGATAGCAACAAGATGTTATTGGAGCAATTTGCGCAGGGGATGAGGTCCCCTGAGGATCGTAAACAACTCCGGATGTGGGCCCTGGAACACCCTGATGTGGACTTTGCTGTGTTAAAGGAGCGGGCTATCAAAGCACTACAGCCCCCAGCTGCTGAAGTTCTGGAACCCGTCCCGTGGCCCGTCGAGACAGCTCCCGTTGTGGCGGCCCCAGCCAAACCAACCTCCTTAATACCTGCAGCCTCGAGCAGCACAGTGGAAGAACTGGCAGCCCAGGTCCGTCGCCTGGACGGAGACCTTGCCAAGATCCTTGCTGCGCTACAACCTCTGACCAGATCTCAGCCTCCAGCACAGATACAGCTTGCTGACAGTCCCGAAGATGTTCCCTGGATGCAGCGGAGAAGCGCTAACAACCCGCGGAGCAGACCTCCAATCTGCTACAAGTGCCGTAAGCCGGGCCATTATTACCGACAGTGCCCGTTAAACGAGCAACCCCTGGGGCCCCGGGCCAATCCTCAGGAGTAGAACACCG
This sequence comes from Anomaloglossus baeobatrachus, assembly GCF_048569485.1. NCBI lineage: Eukaryota > Metazoa > Chordata > Amphibia > Anura > Aromobatidae > Anomaloglossus > Anomaloglossus baeobatrachus. The sequence goes on from NC_134354.1 coordinate 765,341,281, forward strand.
TGGCCCCCTGGACTGGCGAGACCGATTTGTCGGGGCCCGCCCCATCATCCCCGTGGCTGTGGACGGCATACCAGTGATGGCTCTCTTGGACACTGGATCACAGGTAACTACCATCCCGTACACGTTGTATCAGCGATATTGGGCCACAGACGAGCTGGCGCCTCCAGACAATAGTATAAATTTGATTGCTGCTAATGGACTTCCATTGACCCAGGTGGGGTATAAACAGGTGGCTATGACAGTGGGGCAAGCTGAACTGCAACACCAGGGTATGATTGTGATCATGAATGAATCGAGTGATCATAACCCGAAAATAGTGCTGGGAACCAATGTGATGGAACACTGCATGGCTGATGTGTTGAACCTATTGCAACAGCTAGCCGCCACGGCGGCGGGGAGCCGGCAGAGGGCTGTGCAGCGTGAGATCCGCGCCCTGATGTACCGCCAGCATGTAAGCTCAACCGGAGGGGAGATTGGTGGAGTGCGAGTGATGGATGTTGCTCCATTGACTGTGCCCCCTAGGAGTGAGATGATGATCTGGTGTAGGGCAGCAGTAGGGCCTCAGGGACGTGACTACCCTGCGATGATGGAGCCCATGCCTTCCGAGCACTGGCCCACTGTAGTAGCCGCCCGAGGGGTGGTAGATGTGAAGAAGGGGAGAGTGCCTGTGAGAGTGTTGAACTGTGGGGAGGAAGAAGTCAGGCTCCCCCGGTATGCCACCATTGCCAAGCTGCTCACCCTGGACCCTCACACTATCCAGGAAGCCAGTCCATCCACACTCCCACCTACCACCAGCACTTCCCCACCCCAGGGGGACACCAAGGAGTGGCACCAACAGCTACATGTGGGCACTGATGATACCCCTACACATCACAGGGCAGGGGTACACAGGGTGGTGCAGGAGTACGAACAGGTTTTCAGTAAGCACCCCCTAGACTTTGGGCAGATCAAGGGGGTCCAACACCACATTCCCACGGGTGAACATCCCCCTATCAAAGAGAGGTATAGACCTATTCCCCCTGCACATTACCAGTGTGCCAAAGATATGTTAAAGAATATGAAGGAGGCAGGGGTTATTCGGGACAGTTGTAGTCCCTGGGCCGCTCCGTTGGTACTGGTCAAGAAGAAGGATGGTACCATGCGGATGTGTGTAGACTACCGGAAGATCAACCAGATAACCCATAAAGATACCTATCCATTGCCTCGTATTGAAGAATCTTTGGCTGCACTAAGAACTGCAAACTACTTCTCGACCCTTGACCTCACCAGCGGATACTGGCAAGTGGCCGTGGCCCCAGAGGACCGGGAGAAGACCGCCTTCACCACCCCGATGGGGCTCTGCGAATTCAATAGCATGCCGTTTGGGTTGTGCAATGCCCCCGGGACCTTCCAACGGCTGATGGAGTGCTGTCTGGGACATTTAAACTTCGAGACCGTCCTGCTGTATTTGGATGATGTGATTGTTTATTCCCAGACGTATGAAGCCCATCTGGAACACCTGGCCGAGGTGTTCGCGTCCCTTGCCAAGTACGGGATGAAGTTGAAGCCCTCAAAATGCCACCTGCTGAAACCCAGGGTGCAATATCTAGGGCACGTGGTGAGTGCGGATGGTGTCGCCCCCGACCCTGAGAAGATCACTGCCATCCAAAGCTGGCCGAGGCCCACTACAGTGAGAGAAGTAAGGCAGTTTCTGGGTCTGGTGGGGAACTATCGGCGCTTTATAAAGGGGTACACGAAGATGGCCACCCCCATGCAAGATCTCCTCGTGGGACAGACCAAAGGTGGTAGACCCGTCGGAGCCCCATTGTCGTGGGAGGACAAGCATGAGGAGTCCTTTTGCCAGTTGAAGGCGGCCCTGACCGGAGAAGAGGTCTTGGCGTACCCTGACTACGAGCGCCCATTCATCCTCCACACGGACGCCAGTAATGTGGGGCTAGGAGCGGTCCTCTCCCAGGTCCAGGATGGAAAGGAGAAGGTGATCGCCTACGCCAGCCGAAAACTCCGACCGACCGAAAGGAACCCTGAGAACTATAGCTCTTTCAAGCTCGAGCTACTGGCATTGGTGTGGGCTATCACGGAGCGGTTCCGTCACTATTTGGCGGCAGCAAAATTCACCGCATTCACGGACAACAATCCGCTGACTCACCTGAACACGGCCAAGTTGGGCGCGCTGGAGCAGCGGTGGGTAGCCCGGTTAGCCAACTATGATTTCACCATAAAGTACCGAGCTGGTCGTGTCAACATCAATGCAGATGCACTCTCCCGGATGCCCCATTTGTCAGAAGAGGGGTGCGAGGATGACGACCTCGAGGAGATTGAGTTGCCTGCGTTTCACCAGCCGCCTTCTGAGAGGGTACAAGTATGTCAGCAAAGGGTGGATCTGGACCTGCGGCCCAGTCAAGAGTGGCAGGACGCCCAGGACCAAGCGCCGGCTGTCCGCCTTGTCAAGACTCTGGTGGAACAAGGCGCCATGGGAATGGACCCTAGCGCTCCGGCCGAAGCCCAACGCTTGTGGAAAGAACGAAAACGGCTCTACCTACACCAAGGGAGGCTGTGCCGTGAGCTGATCAACCCAAAGACCCATGAGAAAATATGCCAGTTGATCGTTCCTCAAGCTGAGGTCGCTACTGTCCTGCGGGCATACCATGATGGTGCTGGCCACTTCGGGTGGAAAAAGCTGGAGATGCTGTTGAGGGAGCGGTTCTATTGGAGTGGGATGCGGGAATCGGTGGAAGCCTGGTGCCGAGAGTGCGGTCCTTGTACACTGAGGAGAAAGGACGAGACTAGCCAGAGGGCACCATTACATCCCATCGTTACCCATCAGCCGCTGGAACTGGTCGCCCTGGACCATGTCAAGCTCACCCCTAGCCGAAGTGGGTACACCTACGCATTGACCATGGTAGACCACTACTCAAGATTTATGGTGGTAGTCCCCGTTAAGGACCTAACTGGTCGAACCGCTGCTCGAGCGTTCCAGGCTTATTTCTGCCGACCCCATGGGTACCCCGAGAAGGTGCTGACAGACCAAGGTCCGGCTTTTGAAGTAGAAGTGTTTCACGAATTCTGCCAGTTGTACGGCTGCAAGAAGATCCGGACCACTCCGTACCACGCCCAAACCAACGGCATGTGCGAGAAAATGAATCACTTGGTCCTGGGGCTCCTCAAGACGCTGCCGCTGGAAGAACGGAACATGTGGCCGGAAAAGTTGCCCGACTTGGTCGACATGTACAATAATATCCCGTCCAGCTCGACGAAGTGCACCCCAGCGTATCTGATGAGGGCTCGGCCTGGCCGCCTGCCGGTGGATCTGGAGATGGGGTTGGAGGCCCCGGAAGCACTCCCTTCAACGGCAGAGTGGGAAAGTCGGAGGAGGGCACAGTACCGGCAAATCCAGGAGTATGTGGAGAAAAACCTCGGTCGAAGTCGAGAACAGCAAGAGCACCGGTTCAATCAGAAGGCGCCCGCAGGTCCTTTCCAGCCAGGAGATGTGGTGCTGAAACGGAAGAGAAAAGCCCACAAGCTGGATGATCAGTGGGAGCAGGTCCCTTACGTCATACAACCCACAGCCTGGGAAGATGGGAAGACCTACCAGATCAGTCGTGACCAAGGGGGCACCCTGGCCACTGTTTCCCGGGACCATCTAAAAAAATGCCCCCCAGCGTTGAAGGCAGAGGCTGAAGTACCGGTTCCTCCACCCGTGGAGAAGGCAGCAGAGGTAATCCACACTGTAATGGGTGACTTCCCAGCAAACTGGCCTACACAGAACGGCGCGGTGATACTTCCAGTGATACTGTTCCCACAACCCGTGGATGAAGAAGTAGTGGAAGCGGTTAACCGTGAGCCAGAACCAGTGCCAGTGCCCAGGGATGAACCTGTACCCAGCCCCCCTATACCTCCGCCTGCCCCACACTATAGCAGGGAGGAGGAACCGATTGTTCCCTCTACCCCACTGTCTAGCAACACTGACACCGGGCCCCGAAGGTCCACCCGTTCCAACCTAGGTAGACCCCCACTTAGGTACAGGGAGACCGTTCTATGAGTAAAAGGGGTCCGCAAATGTAAAAGAGTGTTGTGTGTCTGTTGAAAAAGTTTGAAAATTTGCCAAAGTTGAAAGATGATGAAAAATGATTATCCGAGTTTTCACCTGATTCACCGTGTGATTTGCAACCGGCTGGAGCCGGCACCGTTGTCCCCGTGGGGACCGTTTAAAGTTTAAAAATGCATGGGAACTAGCCATGGACAAGCCCGTGAACTCTGCAGGGCAACCACAAACGTTAGTGGCTTGTAAATATGTTGGGTACCGTTACCGTTTCCGCAGTGCCGCCTCCGGAGAGGCAGGTTGGAGGGAGGGCCCTGAGCAGAGCAGGCCAGGGCCCAGCCACCAAAGGAACCGGTGGCTACCCTCTGGAGGGAAGGACAGATCCCGCTCGGGTACCATGTGCTGGACTGTGGGTCAAGGGGTGCTGCCTGGGTTTTAGGGGCAGCATCAGGGCCAGGTTACTTGGGTGGGAGAGAGCGGAAACCGTGACCGTATACCGTTGCAACGTTAAAAGTAAATGTGCCTCCCATCTTGGGAAGAAGTTATTTGAAAATGTTATGTTTGTTTAACCCTGTTATCCCCTTTTTCAGAAAAATAAAACCGGTGTAGGACGGCAGCCTGCGGACGGTCTGCGTTTTGCTAAGGGGGAATGTGTCGCCCTGGGCAAGCCAGGGGACACAGGTCACAACACCACCACACCCCACACTCCAGGTAGGCACATCTGCTAACCAGAAATCCTTGTTGCCTTCCTCCAAGAGTCTGTTGATGCACACCAGGGGGTGGGCCAGGCGGTTGGCTCCGCCCACCAAGGAGCTCACAACTCTGGAGGCAGGAAGTTACCAGGCAGATAGCCCCGGGCAGGGGAAGAGTGCAGTCTAGCTGAGGGCTAGAGTAAACAAACAACAAGTGAAAGTGAAGGAAAGAAGAGTAGTAAAGGAGGAAAGCAGGAAGTGGTGACAGAGCAAAGAGTGAGCAAGCCTGAGAGCCCAGCTGTGTGTAGGGCTAGAACAGCAAGGTCAGCGACGGCAGTGACTGTCCGGAGGGGGACCGTTTGGAAGTTCCTGGAAGGACCCCGTTGGCTGTGTGCCCGGTGGTCTGGAGCAGTGTTCCGAAAGACAGTCAGCACCAGGGCAGGGGCCTCTCGGACCCTGGCAAGGCTAGGAGTCGCCAAATTTGCCGAATCTGTCAGTGAAGGGGACGTAGATTCCCCCAACAACCAAGTCCCGATTGAAGGCAACAGTCCAACCTGTACAACAGAGGCACCGCCACCGCCAGGGCACCAGTCTCTGAGGGCCAGCGCCTGCGGGCAAAGTGTAGTGCTCCTCCGGCCCAGCTTGAAGCCGGGGAGCGGGTTACCGGTGGGGACCCATCGCAACCATCCGTACATACAGGTGCAAGGAAGAGGGACATCACCGTCACCTACCGGGGAAGCAAAGCAGCCGTCTGTGGGACCGTCCTACCAGCCGTTTGGTTTACCATACAAACTGTGTCCAAGTCTCAGGCTGAGTGAGTACCATAGTGCCGCAAGGCACAGCGCTGCCCCCGCGTCCCTGCGCCCACCAGGCCCTGCACCTCACAAGCTTTCACCGGGCCCCGGGATCACCAACCCCTACCCACGGAGGGGCAACACAACACCTGGCTGCTCCCCATCACCATCCCCGGGATCCCCGCATTGAGCAGCGGTGGTGCTACACATCACCACAACCGTGGGTGGCGTCACGGACATTATCCCAACACCCCAAACAACCCCCCTTTCACTCACGGGCGAGGAGTGCCGCTCGAGAAACCCCGGGATCCGGCCTACGGCTCGAGCCACCACTGAGCAGCTGCCGGACCCGAGCAGAAGGGGTGAGCGCGGTGTGCTGACACCCTCCTCCCCGCCCGCGACACTGCAACAACACACCCCACACTCTGGTTAGGCACATCAGTCACACACAAATCCTTGTTGCCTCCCTCCAGGGGCTGATGTCCACACCAGGTGGGGTGGAGCCAGGCTGTTGGCCCCAGTTCACAGTCCTGGAGGCGGGAAAAGGAAGGAGTGCAGTTAGGGAGAGTGAAGGAGGAGTAGGTGGCAAGTAAGGAGCAGTCTGATCGTGTCCGGGTACGTGGCCCGGGCACATACAGCAAGGTTGGCAGACGGTGGTGCCCGTCTGCAGGAGAGGCCGATTGACGCGTAACCGTAGGACCGGGGTCGGGCGACCGTCCAAACCGTGAAGGGAAATACAGTCACCGCCAAGGCTACAATTCCCAGGGCCAGAGCCTGCGGGCAAAAGGAGCTCCTCCGGTGCCTATCCAAGCTGGGGAGCGGGTCACCGGTGGGAAGCCATCGGGGCCGAAAACACACTACAGGTGCAGGGAAAGGCAGTCACCGCCAACCTACCGGGAGTGACCACCGCAGCCGGCTGCGGGACCCGTCCATCCAGCCGTTTGTTTTACCAGAGACTCCGTATACGTTATTGGCTGAGTGAGTACCACCGTGCCATCTGGCACCGCGCTGCCCCCGTGACCCTGCACCTCACCAAACCCTGCCATCCACATTCCAGTCACCTCACCGGGCCCCGGGACCACCAAACCCCCCTACCCACGGAGGGGAGAGAAACATCTCGGCTGCTCCCTGTCATCGCTCCCGGGATCCCCGTCCAGAGTAGCGGTGGTGTCCCAACCTCACCACAAACCGTGGGTGGCGTCACGGACCGACTTCCCAAACCCCAAAAACTCTCCCCTTTCACTCATGGGCGAGGAGCGCCGCTCGAGTCCCCGGATCCGGCCCACCGCTTGAGCCACCGAGCAGCAGCAGCAGCAGTGCCGGACCCGAGCGTGGTGAGCGCTGCGCTATCCCCGCCCGCGACACCTCTTTACTCAGTCCATGGTGGTTCAGGCCCAGATCTCTGGCTCTCTCATGTAGACTGAATGCGGTCCAGTCTCTGTACTCACTCTGTAAGTAACCGCTCAGTCTCCCACACGTCTTCAAGACTTCTCTCTAGCTGCGCCAGGTCTCTAGAATGACCATCCGGTTATGTCCCAGTGTTCACAGTGTTAACTGTGCCCAAAAAGAACATCTCGTTAGACCGGTCTATCAAGTCACCTCACTAATCTAACTGTTCCCTTTTCTCCGTTTCTAACTTTACCATCAAATTTGTTCCCTTTATGTGCTCGGTAGCATTTTGTATATGGCTGGTGAGCGGTTTATGCAGCATTATATGAATGCCCCTATTTATTATATTGATGGCCGGACCCTACACAATAACCACTTTCGTACCCCCTCTTTTTAGTCTTAGGTTGTACCAAGGAGAAGCATCCGGCACATATTCGGTGGCAGGGTTTGTGGACTGTGTAGAGTTGGCAGTAGGATGGCGGTGAGTGGGTTAAGCAGATTATAATCCCTAATTATCCCCGCTGTTCCCCATGAGCGGAGCGTCTGGGTATCTCGGCGCAGTGTGCGTCTCTCCTGGCTGTATCATTTGTAATCAGGACGCTGTGTAAATATATTTTCCAGAATCTGCATGTCTCGTGCGCTCGTGTCGGCGGCCGCGCCCTCATCTAAATATCATGCATTAAAAATACATTTACAGAGAGCTGTTATCTTAGCGGCATAATGAAATATGCAGCTGTAATCACGCCGGGCACCGCATCGATCCGCAGCTCACAGCACTTCACTTAGATTGTGAAAAATTCATGGATCGTGGAAGCGCAGAATTCAGGAACAGTCGGAAGCCAAGAAGTGTGCGGAAATGTCAGGGCGACCAGGAAAGGAAGAGCCTGTACCCGAGCCGAAATAACACAGTCACCGGCTCTGTACACTAAGGATATGTGTATCTAAGCCCAGCATGTGTGATACTGACTGCTGAGATCATGTATCTAAGCATATCATATGTGATACTGACTGCTGAGATCATGTATCTAACCATATTATGTGTGATACTGACTATTACAACAATGTATATAATCCTACGATGTATCATACTGACTGCTGAGATCATGTATCTAAGCATATGATGGGTGATACAGACTGTTGTAATAATGTATCTAAGCATATTATGTGTGATGCTGACTGCTGATACAATGTATCTAATCCTATAATGTGTCATACTGACTGCTGAGATCATGTATCTAAGCATATGATGGGTGATACAGACTGTTGTAATAATGTATCTAAGCATATTATGTGTGATACTGACTGCTGATACAATGTATCTAATCCTATCATGTGTCATACTGACTGCTGAGATCATGTATCTAAGCTTATCATGTGTTATACTGTCTGCTGAGGTGTGCATCTAAGCCTATCATGTATGATACTATCTGATGAGTTATGCATATAATCTTAGCATGTGTGT